>NC_142868.1:36943720-37096686 GCF_051225735.1 Oryctolagus cuniculus | reverse complement strand
AACACAAAGGTAACTTCCTGTTTTCAGGCTCCAACCCAAAAGTCAGAATCTTGTCTGCTTCATTTTCACCTGCCTATCACCGCGGACTTTACTGCTACAATCTTACATGATTGAAAGTTTTAAGCTTCTTTTTTCTTTCTCCATGCTGAATTGACTCTCCCATGGTGAAATCTCTTGAGAAAAGAGTTTCTGATACAACCCATCAATACCAATATATACAAGTGTCCCAAATCCAACCACAAACAACTAGTGCATCTGAGTGTCACTAAAGGCAACAAATAACTGTTGGCTCTACAAAACACATCATCAAAAGAGCCCTTGGAGTGACAAGTCTCTCAAGACTTTGAAACATGTTTTACTTTACAGTAAAATAGAATTAATTAGGCCTTTTCTGCAGCACAGATATTGTGTAAATGGAGTTGTCCAAGAAGGTTACCAAATGCCAGATATCATGACCAGCATAGCTGGTGGTCCATTGTGTCATTTTTTAATAAAATTCCTGTTACTATAGTTAACGACAGGGCTAGGAATAACCTGTACTGCAAGACCTCAGGAAGACAGTGGGTAGGCACTGATAGAAGGACTATTAGTATTAAACAAGTTATAGACATTAAATTATAATATAAGATAAATGTGTGTGAAATAGATGGCATGGAGCTTAAAATGTACTAAATATCTAGCCATTTTTCAATTAATGTTTGTTGGGTGAACATCAGGAATTTTGTGAAAGAACAGAAACTTTCAATTATGTGACAGATTGAGAATATGTATTTACTTGTACTTTATCCCTGAATTCTACTTAAATGAAATGATGAAAGGATACTTTCTTTTACCTTAAATAGTACTAGATAATTCATGCAAATAGCAAAATGAAACATAACACCCCACAAATACAAACAGACTTTTATGTTTGTTAATTTTTTTTTATTTTTAAAATGCCTAGAACTCCATAAGGCAAAGAGAATGAGATAAAAGATACCCTGATATTTAGCATGGAAAGAAGAGTGTTTGTGTAAGTAACAGCAGATAGAAGAAAGTTGAATCCTTAGCTGGCAGATATAAAATCTAAGAAATATTCAGTTCTGCTTCACAAAACCACAATGGGGTCTTACATATCTGTAAATGGAAGTTAAGATTAGGATTTATGGTTAAAAAAAACTAAATGTGTCATTAAACTTCTGATATATTTGTACAATGATCACAAATGCCTTGAGTCCTCCCATTCTGATCTAAGAACTGTGTGCTCTTGCCTTAGATTTGGGCAGCCTTGTGCCTGCTTCCAACACAGATTCCAGCAAAAGTAACACCACATGCTTCTGATACTAGATTGTGAAAGTCCATGCAGCTACTGTCTAAATATACCAGAACGTATAATTCTAGAACCATGTAACAGGTTCAATGAGCTGACACGATAATGGTGAAGAGACTATGATATGGGCATTCTTGCTGACAGTTTCAGTTAAGCTACCCTTTAGACAACCCAGCCAGAGCTAGGATTGAGGAAAGCATTTTGGAATTAGATTGTCAGGGCATAGTTGCTTTGCTCCCTTTTGTATGAATTACCTCCTGTTATGCCACAGTAGTTGACCCTGCATGCACCTTGGAAGGGAGAAGAGCTGTCCATGTTTTGTCTGTTTTAATTGTTCACCCACAAAATCGTGAGCATAGTAAACGGCTGCTGCATTATACTATGTGCTAGGGAGAAGGGTGGAGTCGTATGCGGTTATAGATGATTGGAATAGAGCTCCACGCTAGTCAAAGAGCTGCACAGAACTCCATCTTGTGCTATGGGTTCTCCCTTTTGTCTAATCCTAATATTTCAGTGAAGATCAAAACATGGTTTTTAACATCAGAAGGGGATATCAGGGCTTTCTGAAACAGAAGTATTACAATAAAATGAAGATATTCATGAAAGTCCATTTATTAAATTTTAAATCTGCCAATATTTTTTTTTTTTTGACAGGCAGAGTGGACAGTGAGAGAGAGAGACAGAGAGAAAGGTCTTCCTTTGCCATTGGTTCACCCTCCAATGGCCGCCATGGCTGGGGCACCGCGCTGATCCGATGGCAGGAGCCAGGTGCTTATCCTGGTCTCCCATGGGGTGCAGGGCCCAAGTACTTGAGCCATCCTCCACTGCACTCCCGGGCCACAGCAGAGAGCTGGCCTGGAAGAGGGGCAACTGGGACAGAATCTGGAGCCCCAACCGGGACTAGAACATGGTGTGCCAGCGCCGCAGGCAGAGGATTAGCCTATTGAGCAGTGGTGCCGGCCAAAATCTGCCAGTATTCTTAACTTTACTTGGCACAAACAAAGCTGCCATCTAAGGTGTAGCTTCCCGGCCTTATTTAGGAAGAGAAAGCAAAACAAATAGACGGGGAAAAAGTTAGTAAAACAGTGTCCAGGAAGATAGCAACTTAGATTAAAAAAGAAAAACCTTCACTATTGTTAATATTCTGTGAAATAAGAAGGTGATATATATGTTCATGAAATAAGCGAGGGTGCTACTGAAAAATATAAAAAACTTACCATGGAAATTAAAACATTATGGAAACATTCGAAAATAAAATTTAGGAAATCTCTGAGATAAATAAGCAAAAGAACATAACTGGAAATCTAGAGAAAGATAATTTTTAAAAAATTATATTTATTTTTATTTGGAGGAAGAGGGAGATCAATCTTCCATCTACTGGCCACTCCTCAAATGCCCAAAACATCCAGAGAGGGGCCAGCATGAATCCAGGAATCCAGAGTAAACCCAGGCCTTCCTTGTGCTCAAGCACATGAGCCACCACCAGCTGACTTTCAGGGGAAATAACTAGATCTGGCCCCACTCAAGAGGAAGGGACTTGAAACGTGGATATCAGAAAGTGTGCATCACTTTGGTCCATTTTGGAGGTTTCCTGCTATAAACTGTGATGTAAAATTCAATTAAGCAAGGCTTTTAAAGCCAGAAGGAATCAATTTGTCCAAGCTGGCATTCTATACCCAGCCTAGCAACTATAGATGAACCTAGAATAACAGCATTTTCAGACTTTCAAGGTCTAAAATTTTACTTTTCATGTACTTTGTCTCTGTGTCACACATGCTCAGTCTACTATCACTCTTCTCATGAACTGAGGCATGGGGTTCTCAGCTTCTGGAAATACTAATTGATGACCGCTCACGTCTATGTCCTTCTTTGGAAATTGACCTTCACTGAAGAAAGTGTTCTTACCTGTGTGTGTCCACGCCCCAAGAATAATCTCCATATACTAGTGTGCAAACATTAGACCATCTATCCTCAATTTATAGTAATTCTGAATGACCACCCCAGTCCTAGAGCTTACTTTTGGTTCTGCTTAGACCTACTTTCCATGTTCTAGTTCGATTTCACATTCTACCCAATTCTTTCACTCTCCTTCACAAGGGTCCCTGAGAAACTTCCCAAATAAATTTCTTTCACACAAGATTTCCTTCTTGAGATAATTTACTGAGGAACCCAACCAAAAACAATGGTTACTAGAAGTGATTGAAAAGTCAGAGTCTAAAAATGAGAGACTGGAGCTAGATCATCACCAGTTGACTGGTAAGAACTCCATCATGGAGAGATGATAGCAACTGGCATATTGCAACAATGAAATCATTTAAGCATTCATTGATTGCAAAGTGTGATGTGAAATCAGTGAAAGACAATGCACTAGTAGATGTGTTTTCACAGGCATTTGATGGATTCTGGAATAGTTTCTATAAGGCTAACATAATAGAATCACAGTTACTCATGCTATTGTACTGGATAGTGACAATGAAGTTCTTATCTGCTGAAGCCAAAGGCCGGAAAAATAAGAATCAGGTCTAGGATTTAATTATAGGCAAAGCAAAGATCCAGAGAGGACTAGCTTGTCAACTCTGGCTATGGCACTATGCAAAATTCAGGACTCAGGTTAGGAAGAAGTGGAACCCTGAAACTTTGGGTGGAGAGGTAGTTGAGAACCTTAAGACCTGATATTTCCCTGAGATCTCTATGTTTTCAAAAGAGCCCACTCCTTTCCATTTGAGACCATAAATCCCTGTTTTGCAGGACAATGCAGAGGCTCCTATCTTGTGGAAAAGCGTGCCTCTCTCAGGTTCTACCTTGCATTCTCCTCTTAATTAACAGACAAAAATTTAGGGCCAATTCACAATGTAATTCAGAGAGATTATGGCCTAATTACAAAGAAAAGTACTAGACCAATGGAGTCCTAAAATATAACTAACACTATTGTCAAGGTGCATGATAATAAGTATGGTTATGGAATTTGAGAAGATTGAATCACATGGATTAGGTATAGATTTAGATACTAAGTATTTACTGATTTGGGAACTTAGTTTCTTCTTATGAAAACCTGACATAGAAAGAGAAAGGCCAAGGCTGGTTTAAAAATGGGTCACCTCAACATATTTGTACAGTAATATTAATCTGGTCTAATAATTAATCTCTCATCCAAGTACTACCAGGCCTGACCCTGCTTAGCTTCCAAGATCAGATGAGATCAGTCTTGTTCAGGGTGATATGGCCATAGACATAATAATTAATCTAATGTATCACAGATGTAGAACAGATGCCCTCAAGATTGCTCTGAAAATTACATCAGAAATTATCGCAGAGAGAAAAGTTTTTAGCACTTTACTTGATATTTTATGTTGTTTTTAAAAGGAAGTTTTCCAAGGCAAATATATACATGTACTCATGGTGTGAAAAAACATTATTTCTTGGTCACGAGTTTAGAAAGAGAAAAATTGGCAAGTAAGGAACAAGAAGTTCTGAGAGCAGCTTATGAATGGGCCTGAGGAGTAGAGGAGGGAAAAGATCTGTATATCACACCTCAATGCCCATCACAGATTGTCGACCAGGGAAAAGGCCTGAACAGCCTAGTAGACACAATGATCTAGCCAGTTAACAAATGGTTCAGCCAACTTCTGTCTTCAGGCATTCCAGAACTCTAACAATGAATTTTTTTTTTTTACAAAATCCTATTTTATTCTATAATAATTTATAAAAAATTTAAATCCCATTAAGAGAGATTATTTTAATTTCAAGATTTCTTTTTTTTAACAATGGATTCTTGTCCACAGCAGTAATAGTAGCAGAAATAAGGCCTATTCATGGGTTTGATAGCATAAAATCTCACCACCAAGGCTGATATAAGAATTTCCAAAGCAAAGTCCAATTTTGAGACTAATGTAGCAACATTTTTTCAACCATCACATCGGTTGTCATGCTGATTTTATAGGATCCCCCATTCTGAAAGTGGCAGCTGGTCCTTGTGACTAGATCAAGACAAACTCTAGGTATGCATTTACTTTGCTTTCTTGCAGGACATCAGAAACCCCCAAGGAGTAATGAACTAGGATACTCATAAAGTGATTGTTAGATGTATTCCACAAAAGGAAAAACTAAATCAATGAAGAAGAGCTCATACAATTCAGTGATCACAGATTCCAACCAAAGAGATAGATAAGGAAAAGCTCCAGGATGATGGTTGAGGAAAACAAGAAGTGGTTGCTGTGTACCCATACCAAAAAACTGTCGATCCAGAATGCAGTAAAACAAAATCCTCAGAAGGGTCTTTTTTGGCATGATAAAAACTACAGAAAGACTAGCTATAACATGGTCTATGATGGTAATAAAATATTATGAGAGAAAATAAACCACAACACAGTGTGTGTGTGTGTGTGTGTGAGAGAGAGAGAGAGAGAGAGAGAGAGAGAGAGAATGAATCATATAGTGTGTGAACCATATCCACAAGAAAAATTTTGGCAACAAATTTATCAAAACAAATAATTATCCCCACAATTTTTTCTAGTTACTTTATAAATTTATGCCTTGCCTTGTTCTTAAGTGGATTTTGTGAGTTCAGTTCACTGTAAAATTGTATACCGTATTTCCAATATTCACTGTAATTCAGCAGTGTGGGAATTGATATTATTTGTACTAGTTTCAGTGCATAATCAGGGTATCTGAGGTGTTAAATTACTTCTTCTAAAACACACAAAAGTCTAAGACATACTGCAAGCTAGAAAAGTAATTCTGTGAAGTTATTGTAAGTGATTTCTATTTCTATTTTTCAAATTTTCTCAAAGATCATTATATTGACATAACAGTGAAAATAAGCTTGTAAAATAAGGAACAGACTCACTAGGTCTTCAATACACATTCACTGAGTTTTCAAGAAACACAGAACAATTGTCATTCAAAATCTTTTGATTCCATTTTTAAAAAGCTTGGAGTAAATTTCATATTCAAAACTTCTGTTCTCAGCCTAAATGGTCTGTACAATTTTAAGTCGGTTTTTACTCCTTAATTTAACAAACATCAATTACTGTATTGAAGAACTTAGATATCTGCATTTTAGAGCTGGCTTAAGAGAGTCTTACTAAAATAGTATTATAGTTTTTATACAACAATAGAATTTTCTAGAATAGTAGAGAAAAATCTTTTCAAATAAAAGAGAATAATATTGTTATAATAAAGGTGTCACATCTATCAATTCCATTGTTAATTTTTGGATCATCTCCCTTTACTTTACAAAACATGCTCTAAAGACATTTTATACATAAAAGAGAAGATAAAACAGGTGGTTTTTCAGTCTCTATATAGGCAATATCGTTCATAAAATAAATCAGTAAATTCACTGAGGAAATGAAAAAATCCAGGTTCTAGGTTGAACTAGAGAATATTTTGAGTGAGAAGTTAGTGGTGCTACCCTGTCATCACTTCACCATCAAAACGATAAATGGATCTTATAAAAAAGAGGCAAGGACTTTTAAAGACTATTTTTCACATTTGGGTTTGCTATATTCAGACTTTCACATGTACCTGAAGCTAGGTGCTTAAACCTTAATAACTTCTGTTTCAAGTTAGCCAGTTACAGTATAATTAGGGCTTGTTCCTCTTACCTGAAGTGACTGAAAATCACTATTTTAGAAAGTAACTGTATCAGTGATCTCTTGAGAAACTTGATAGCTAAGATGTGTGTGATAGTCTGCGACTAGCTATGGCCCATTTTCCTAAATGTAGCTCAGAACTAACAGTCAAAAAGGTAAACATATGGCGATCAAAATACTTATCTTCATTACAGATAGAGCCAATATTGAAAAATATGAATTGAAGTGATTGCTAATAGAGTTACACAGCATATTCTCCTGTAGCTAGAGGAGTAAGAAACCAAATGTGTTACTCAGATAGACTTAGTCATGTGGAAACATGGAGAAAGACAAAGATGGTCCCTTCCCAACACAGTGTCCTGGATACTTATGTATGGTTAGTGGGACAAATGAAAAAAAAAATCAAAAATTAGCCCAGTAATTGATTGACATGTTGTTCTTCCTCACACTCAAAAGTATTTGAAAGACTTAGAGTTTGAAAAACAAGGGTCATGTGACAAAAGAGAAAAAAGACAGGAAGGGGCCAGCGCTATGACTAGTGGGTAAAGCTGCCACCTACAGTGTCAGCATCCCATATGGTTGCTGGTTCAAGTCCTGGATCCTCCACTTTCAATCCAGCACTCTAATTGCAGCCTAGGAAAGCAGTAGAACATGTCCCAAGTGCCTATATCTCTGTGGTCACCATGAGAGACTGGAAGAAGGTCCAGGATACTGGCTTCAGATCTGCCCTGCTCTGGCCATTGTGACCATTGGGGAGTGAACCAGAAGATGGAAGATATCTATCTCTCCCTCTCTCTCTCTACCTCTCTTTCTCTCTCTGCTTCTACTTCTGTACCTCTAATTTTAAAATAAATAAATATTTAAAAAAAAAGACAGGAAAGATGACTTTTGAGGTAGGGAAAATGGGTATGAGTAAAACTATAAGGAAATATCATAAAAATATATTTTTAGAGAATAGATAGATTTTCTGGGTCAGAGGAAATGGGTCACATTGTGATGAAAACAGAATGTGGCAGAAGGGAAGTCTATAACATAATTAACTTAATAGGCTTTGGGGAATTTTGTATAGACAGAAGTGAGCTATTGAACTTTATTGAGCAAAACTTGAATATAGAGGAGTATTTTAGGGAGTAACATAAGCTGGGAAAAAAACAGCAAATTAATCAGATATCAGTCTTTGGCTAGGGAGATAGAAAAGAACACACGCTTCTCCTACTTATATTTCCCAGTGTTGGATTTCTAAATGCAAAGCAACAATGAAATTCAAGGTGCATACGCATATGTGGGTGTGTGGGTATGTGTGAGGGATTATGGTGCAATTAAATTATTTTAAAATTTGAAAATTTACAAAAAAATTACTTTTCTCTCATCATTAATGCTGTTTTAGTTGGGTTTTAAGTCTAACATTTAAAAATCACTTCTGAAAATATTTAGTAGTAAAAAATCAAATGGATTAAGAGAGTAAAGGCTGTTTTTATTATTTTTTTCTTTTTATCATAGCTTTCATTTCATTCTCCTTTTTTAAAAAACTCACTGAAATATATTTCAGGAAAGTATATGGTTGTATAAGCATGGCTTGGCCTGGTTCCTTATCCCATTGAGATTACAGGGAAGTGAATGGTACATGGTGACTAACTGATATTGAAGAGAAGGAAAATTTCCCCAGAACATCATAAAAACACAGGTAAGGCAGAAGTGAGATTGGTAGGTAGGTAGTCCATTAGTTACCACACATCAGGGAAAACATATGGTATTTGTCTTTTTGAGATTGGCTTATTTCACTAAGTAAATAGTTTCCATTTGCATCCATTTCTTTGCAAAAGAAAGGAATTCACTCTTTTTTTACACTGAGTTGTATTCCAAAGTTTTTATATACCACAATTTCTTTATCCAGTCATCAGTTGATGGGCACCTGGGTTGATTCCATATTTTGCTATGGTGCATTAAGTTGAAATGAACATGGGGGTAACAGATAACTCTATCTGCCAATTCCATCTCCCTTGGGTAAATTCCCAGGAGTGGGATTGCTGGGTCATATGGTAGATCTATTTTCAGATTTCAGAGGTATCTCCATACTGTCTTCCACAATGTCTGCACCAACTTGTATTTCCACCTAAAGTGGATTAGGGTACATTTTTCCCCAACCCCTCACCAGACTTATTTTTTTGTTGATTTCTGTACGAAAGCCATTCTAACAGGGATGAGGTGAAACGTCACTTTGGTTTTGATTTGCATTTCCCTAATGGTTAGTGATCCTGAACATTTTTTCATGTTTCTGTTTGCCATTAGAATTGTCTCTTGAAAAATGCCTGTTCAAGTGCTTTGCCCATTTCTTAACTGGATTGTTTGTTTTGTTGTTGTTGAATTTCTTAAGCTCTTTATAGATTCTGGATATTAATCCTTTATCAGCTGCATAGTTTGCAAATATCTTCTCCCATTCTGTTGGTTGCCTCTTCACTTTGCTGAATGTTTCTTTTGTATTGCAGAAGCTTCTCAACTTCATGTAATCTCATTTGTCTGTTTTGGCTTTGATTTTCTGTGCTTCTTAGATCTTTTCCAAAAAGTGTTTGCCTATGCCAATGTCTTGCAGTTTCCTAAATGTTCTCTAGTAATTTGATGGTGTCAGGTCATAGTTTTAGATCCTTGATCCATTTTGAGTGGATTTTTTTGTGTAAGGTAGGGGTCTTGTTTCACACTTCCACATTGTGGAGATCCAGCTTCCCAGCACCATTTGCTGGAGAGCCTGTCCTTACTCCAGGGATTGATTTTAGCTACTTGGTCAAAAATTAGTTGGTTGTAGATGCATGTATTACTTTCTGGAGTTTCTATTCTGTTCCACTGGTCTACACAGTGGTTTTTTTTTTTTTTTTTTTTTTTTTTTTTTTTTTTTTCCCCAGTACTAGGCAGTTTTGATTATAATTGCCCCTTTAGAATGTCTGGAAATCTGGTATTGTGATGCCTCTGGCTTTGTTTTGTTGTGTAAGATTGCTTTAACTATTCAACACCTCTTGTGTTGCTATACAAAACTTAGCATTGTTTTTTGTAAATCTGAAAAGAATGTCCTTAGTATTTTGATTGAGATTGCATTGAATTTGTAGATTGCTTTCTGTAGAATGGACATTTTGATCATATTAATTCTTCCAATTCATGAACAAGGGCGATTTTTCCATTTTTTTTTTTATGTTTTCTATTTATTTTTCACTAGCATTTTGAGATTTGATGATTGTTTACAGCCATTGTCTTTGCTCTGGAGGAACTGTGTTTTTTTCTTCCTCATACTACTTGTTGAACTCTTTACCTAGTATGAGGTTAAACAATATGAGTATTAAGAAAACTGAAAATAGATCTTTGTATATATTAAAAGTGGTGATATGAACAGAAGGAGGAAGAAGTGTGGGAGCATAGCAGGAGTGTGGGAGCATAGCATAGAGTGGGTAGTATCACTATATTCTTACCTGCATATTTGAAAATGCATGAAATTGGCCAGTGCCACAGCCCCTTTGGCTAATCCTCTGCCTTCGGCGCCCGCACCCTGGGTTCTAATCCTGTTTGGGGCTCCGGATCCTGTCGCAGCTGCTCATCTTAAAGTCCAGCTCTCTGCTGTGGCTCGGGAAGGCAGAGGAGGATGGCCCAAGTTCTTGGGCCCTGCACCTGCATGGGAGACCAGGAAGAAGCACCGGACTCCTGGCTTCGGATCAGCGCAGTGCGCTGGCCGTAGTGGCCATTTCAGGGGTGAATCAATGGAATGGAAGACCTTTCTCTTTGTCTCTCTCTCTCTCACTGTCTAACTCTGCCTGTAAAAAAAAAAAAAAAAGAAAAAGAAAAAAAAGAAAGAAAGAAAGAAAGAAAGAAAGAAAATGTATGAAATTGTATATCTTTAATAAAATTTTAAAAAGAGAAATTGGAGGTAGAACTGGTCTCACATCCACATAAATGGAAACATGAAAGGCAAAGCAACATAAGACCCCAACCTGTAAGGCAGAATAGGCAAAGAACTGTCCTGAGGAAAATTCTCTGTTGATACAATAATGCATGAAGAAATGGGACCTTACTCAGAAACACCAGCACGAGGGTTATGTCAACATCAGGAAGCAACAGCAAAAATCCATTAAGGGTTTACAACATTTAAGTCTTGGGGCTAAATGCTTTCCATGCATTATTGAACTTACGTCTCAAATAGCTTTGTTATTTCAATTCTGTTACTATTAAACACTTTAATGTTTAAAACATGATGCTCAGAAAGGTCATGTTATTCACCTAAAATCATGATATAACAAATAGTACAAATGGTATTTGAACCATGGCAATAGCTCCAGAATTTCAGTCCCTGTTATGTTTCTCCAGGGACCATAACTTGTCATACGAGAAAGGCAAAACTACAGATTTTTTCAGATTGTGTCACTGAGATCCAAGTGGCAGAAGTAAGTGGACTTTGTTACTTGCTCTTTATGGAAATACTATTATATTCCTGATAGCCTGAAATATATTATTTAAATTGAGAATATTTAAACATTCTTGTTCTCGGTGACTAATAAGCATGTTTGTTAAGAAAATAAACCTACTATTCAAAATAAAGCTAGAATAAAAAGACAGGAACAATAAAAAACCCGAAAGTTTCTTTAAGCAGCTTTAATTATATATATTGCATGGTCAGATTCTCTGTGATTTTCTAGCTTTTCTGAAGAACATCATAAAAGAGTTGATTCTAATGAAAAGTTGCTTGGCTAGATAGGCTATGGGAGAAAAACTAGGTTGTAAACAATACAAAGGAAAAGAGCACAAAAGAGAATATATAGAGTAGAACAAAGTAGAGCTATAAAATTACTGAATTTCTTGATTCTTTGAAGTCTTTGCAAATCAAAGTTCATGAATCATCCAGGTGGATATTTTAAAAAAATGTGTGCCCAGAACTCAGGAAATAAAAATAGTCATTGATGGAAGAATTATCTACACAATTTTTGACAATCGAAGTTTTATGGGTAGCCCATATTATAGGAGAAAATGAGAATATGCCCAAGCAGGCCAGGATCACAATTTTAGGTGATGTCAACAGAGTAAAGAGGAAGAAAGGAATTGACAGAGGAGAAGATTCCAGATATGAAAGGGGTAGCTAAAATGATTCAATATTACAAAAGGAGAGAGCAGGAGGTGTTTTTAGAGAGAAAATTAAATAGTGCTGTAAAGTTGTTTGAGTGGTTCACAAATACGTGATTCTCTACTTCTGGGCATATGATAATATTGTATTATTCCTCCAACTCCACTTCTTTAATTTAGGGCACCCAATTGACTTATTTTGGATAATAAAACATGAAAAGAAATAACTAACATGTTATTTTCAGGTAGATGTTTTAAATGCAAAAGCATCCCATATTCAATGGAAATATTTCAGTAAAAAATTCTGTCCTAGGGGCCGTTGCCATGGTTCTAGTCCTGGTTGCTCCTCCTCTTCCAGTCCAGGTCTCTGCTGTGGCCCGGGAGGGCAGTGGAGGATGGCCCAGGTGCTTGGGCGCCTGCACCCGCATGGGAGATCAGGAAGAAGCACCTGGCTCCTGGCTTCGGTTAGGAGCAGTGCTGGCCATGGCAGCCATTTGGGAAGTGAACCAATGGAGGGAAGACCTTTCTCTCTGTCTCTCTCACTGTCTATAACACTACCTGTCAAAAAAAAAAAAAAAAAATCTGTACTGTTAGTCAGGGTCCAGGTATGAGAATAATACAAGTCAGGACTTTCAGATGACTCCCACTGGATATGAAAAATCATGTCTTTTTGTTTTTAAGTCTATGTGAGTTTGCATTGTTTATTACCCAGCACAACCAAACCTATCCTAAATGTAATAAGTGTTAAGTATAAGCAAAGAGGTAAGGAAGATGAGAGTGTAATAAAAATAAAAATGTCTTAGTATTTGATACCTGTGCCAACATTTTTTTTCAATAGCACCCCATCATTTGTCAAAAATAGTACAAACATTTATATCAAGGCTTTTATTTTTCTTCCTTTCTTTAATATTTAGTCTCCATTGTATTATATTACTTCTCTATATTTCTTTTTTTTTTTTTTTTTTTACAGGCAGAGTGGACAGTGAGAGAGAGACAGAGAGAAAGGTCTTCCTTTGCCGTTGGTTCACCCTCCAATGGCCGCCACGGCCGGCGCGCTACAGCCGGCGCACCGCGCTGATCCGATGGCAGGAGCCAGGTGCTTATCCTGGTCTCCCATGGGGTGCAGGGCCCAAGCACTTGGGCCATCCTCCACTGCACTCCCTGGCCACAGCAGAGAGCTGGCTTGGAAGAGGGGCAGCCAGGACAGAATCCGGCGCCCCGACCAGGACTAGAACCTGGTGTGCCGGCGCCGCAAGGCAGAGGATTAGCCTAGTGAGCCGCGGCGCCAGCCTACTTCTCTATATTTCTGTAGGCCCAGGTTATATGGAAAAATGCTGAGAAGTTCCTTTCTTTTACCCCTTTAACACATTATGGTTGTCACAATTTATTGTGGTTGAAATGAAGTAGGTAGATGCATAGAACAAAATATCTTTAATTCAGAAATCACCATACAAATGGAATGAAATTGCAACAAAATAAGTAGCTCAACAATAAATATGTTCAGGCTGAAGCTTGATGGACTTTTATTAGGTGGAATACTAGTACTTATTGATCATCTATTATGTGCTAGACAACCTACTGGGTGCTTTATTGATGCCATTTTATTGTATTTTCATAGAAGTCTTGATGAGTAGATGCAATCAATACTATTACTCTGAAAGAGCATAAGTTATCTATATGTATAATTTATACATGTAATAATTTATTAGATAAATTATTCAGTATCAAACAGCTGTGTTTGAGTTCAATCCCAACATGGGTCACAGAAAACCATATTTTCTTATTTCAGAAAAAGGAAGGTTGGACTGAATTTTCATTTTAAACACTGATATTCACATTATTCTGTTTTCATTTGACCACATTCATGTCACTGGAGAAGACTAACTAGTCCCTGATTTTGCAGCTTAGTACGGTATATTGTGTTTAGAACAAAACGGTGGGACCATAAATATCCAATAAAATATTTTTATTGTATTTTATTTGTATTTGAAGCTCTTAGGAAAGAAGGAAATTAACAAGAATTTTGTACTTGTGTAATGTACAATAATTTTCTTTTATAAGCTGAATAAAATGCACTCAAAATTTGCTCCCTAGAATTTGAGTGATTTGAAATTTCACCATAGGTGCCTGCAGAATTAGATCAGTAACTTGAAGATAATAAAGAAGGCACTGTTGAAAAAATTTAAATGATTGAGTGAAGTATTTGAGGGAGGAAGTCATTGTAAAACATATAATTTTCTTTTTCTCTCCTCTGGTGACTAGATTTAATTCCTTGAGTAAGTGTAGTACCTTGAAATTTCCCATATGAAAACCAGTGCTGTTGCAATAACAGATACTTACCCTGCGCAAACATTTTCTTTTCACAGTATCCTTCTTGTCATGTCATTTTTGTTGGGAAATGATTTATTAGAAAATATCTACTGTGTGGAACCTAAATAAATCATGCTGACTGAATAGTAAGGAAGCATAGTAATCAAATGCAGAGATAAATTCATTAACTTTTAAAAGTTTTAAGAAGTAAGGTAGCATTGCTTCAGTCTAATCCAAGGGTATTCAAAATGTTGTCTCTGTATCAGTAACAGAGGTTAGCAAAAATGCAAAATTTGGGGTTCTCATCCCACATCTGCTGACACAAGAACTCTGGTTAAGGCCCAGCATGCTATATTGATAAGCCCACCAGAAGATACTGATGCACCTGAAACTTGAAAAATTCTGACTTAGTCCATGGCTAAACATTTGGACAAACTTATATTTTACCCCCAACCTTCATTTTTAATAATGGTTCTTTTTATTATTATTATTATTATTATTATTGACAGGCAGAGGGGACAGTGAGAGAGAGAGACAGAGAAAGGTCTTCCTTTGCCGTTGGTTCACCCTCCAATGGCCGCCGCGGCCGGCGCGCTACAGCCGGCGCACTGTGCTGATCTGATGGCAGGAGCCAGGTGCTTCTCCTGGTCTCCCAGGGGGTGCAGGGTCCAAGCACTTGGGCCATCCTCCACTGCACTCCCTGGCCACAGCAGAGAGCTGGCCTGGAAGAGGGGCAACCGGGACAGAATCCGGCGCCCCAACTGGGACTAGAACCCGGTGTGCTGGCGCCACAGCAGAGGATTAGCCTAGTGAGCCGTGGCGCTGGCAATAATAGTTCTTAAAGTGACTGAACATTAGAATAACTGCAAGTATTTTTAAAAACACTGACGCCCAGGCCCACTCCAGACAGAGAGGATCAGCACTGAGAACCGTGATCCAACCCCAGCATAGTACATGATAGAAAGAACTTTGAGGAAAGTTTCAGTTGAGCTTGATTAAGGTCTTGTCCAAATTTTCATTCACAGTACAACTTTAAGCAAGTCATAAAAATAGCATATTTCTTCATCACAAAATTCTGCATATACATAATATGTTGGGTTATGAGAACATGCAGTGTAAATTCTAAAATCTTGCTGCTCAAGTGTAGTTCAAGACAAGCAACACCTGGTCTTGGTTGTAAGGGTAGCACCTTCAGCCCACCAGAGATCTGATAAAGCAGAAGCTGCAGCTTGAGGTGATCTGTCATTCACTACGCACTAATATATGAGAAGTACTTTTCTAAAGCACACAGACAATATCAGTCATTATCATAAAAATATGAAAAAGAAATCATAATGGTTCCCATGACTGAAATTACACTGAGCATTAAATGCGTAGGAGGGTTAAAAGGGGGGAGAAACGCAAAATAAGCACTGAAGTTTCACCTTTTCATTTGAAGATCCCCTTTGAAATAGACTTAGTGAGTCTATTTCTCTAGTGAAGACATAAATAATTACAGCTCCCAATCAGAGCTTACCGGGTTACCAAGAATTTTTTTTCTGTGCTTTTTAAAGTTTAGTTCTTTTTTTTTTCCTTTTTTCAAATTTGTTTTAATTTTTAATTAGTTTTTAATCTATTCAATGTGTTTTGTAGATATCATTCTAAGAAAATAATGTTATTCCCTTCCTCCCTCCTGGCCTCTCCCTCCTATCCTCCTTCCTTCTCCTTTCCTTTCTGTATGTATTTTAGTTTTTGAGATAACATTTTATTTACATTAAAGGCTAAATACTTCACCAAATATGAAGTTTAACAAGTAAAAAGCAAAAAGACCCTAGTTTAGTAGGAATATAGATAGTGGCTATAATCAATAATTGAATGGAAATGACCATTTCACCCATACACAGTCAGTTGTAAAGTAATCACAGATTACTAAAACTTTAAAAACAACCAATCATCAGACCATGTCTCTTACTGACAGCATTCTTTGTATTCTAGCCAGCATAGAATCAGGTGGTTGCTGTTTGAAAGTTGGAAGGGGCTGGTGCTGTGGCTTAGCGGGTAAAGCCATTACCTGCAGTGCCAGCATCCCATGTAGGCACAGTTCGAGTCCCAGCTGTTCCACTTCTGATACAGCTCTCTGCTATGGCCTGGGAAAGCAGCAGAAGATGACCCAGGTCCTTGGGCCACTGCACGTATGTAACTGTGTAACTTTAACTTTCAAATAAATAAATCAATCTTTAAAAAAAAAGAAAGTTAGAAAAGAGGAGAGTATTGGAAGGATGAGCTGATACATACCCTGGAGTAGCAGAAGTCTGTAGGTGAATACTTGTCAATATAGAAGCACACAGATTACTATGATTGTTATTGTGGGCTACCAAAAACAGATAAACAAGTTTAAATCAAGTCACAAGAAAAGATCATTGTAATAATCTATGCGAGAAGAGCTAAGAAAAATCAAGAAGTGAACAGTGCCTCCTATGGATGGCTTAAATATTTAGTTTGATTTACTTCAGCAGACCCTTTTACTGAATCAAGTGCAATTAATAAGGCACAGACATGACTTTTCTTATAATACAATTTTTGTATTGCTCTGCTTTTTGGAGAAAATAATAAAGTGCTAGGTGAACAGTAAGTCCAGCACCTCCATACACTTCAGCTCATCAATTGTATAAATTATATTGACTTACCAGGATCGTGTTATTTGGATTTACTGTCTGTAAGGATGAAAAGCTGTAATAAAGGTGGATAAATGGATCCCATCGGCCCATAAATAACTTCTCAATGAAGAGAGCTGTGAAAGAGTAACTTTATTTTTCACCATCTGGTGCACCAGAGAATATTATCAAAACAGCAGTAGGAGGTGGCAAGAAAACATCCATTTCATTTCCACTGTTGAGAAAACAGTTGCATTTGGAAAATACAGAGTTCTCTTGCCTGGGCTAACTAGCTGTATACCATGCATCCTAAAAGCATTTGCTTTTCTTATCTTTCCCTACTTCAATGTGATGGGTAGGAGAAGAACTGGATTGGCAGACCTGATAACTAAACTGCTGCATATTCCTGAGTATTGGGAAAAACTTCATCAAGAACAAGGCAGAAATCCAAAGCTAGACTCTGAACTGATGGAGAGTTTGTGAGTGAAACATGAGCAGGAGCCATTGCAATCCCGCAAGATCAAGATGGGTCACACTCCAACACTTATAACCTTCACACCAGTTCAGGCATCTTACAAAAAATCCTGGACTAAAAGTCAATCCACTCATTAATACATCACCTTTACTTTACAAGGCCTTTATTCTAAACATTTTACATTATGATGTGTAATCATTTCAAAATCTCATCTTGTTTATTATTATTATTATTATTATTTTGACTGTACAAATTGTTTTTTCCTTCAGAAACAAATCTATTACTTGTAGATATGATCAGTTGAAATAGAATCAGGTGTACAAAAGAAATGGGAACTTTATATTTATTTACTTTATTTATTTATTTATTAAGATTTACTTTATTTGAAAGGCAGAGTTAAAGAGAGATAAAGAGAGAGAGAGAGAGAGAGAAGGAAAGAGAGAGAGAGATCCTCCATGCAGCCACAGTGGTTATGGCTGGACCAGGGCAAAGGCAAAGCCAGGAGCCAAGAGCTCCTTCCAGGTCTCCCACATGACTGCAGAGTCCTAAGCACTTGGACCATCCTCTGCTCTTTCCCAGGCACACTAGTGGGAAACTATATTGGAAGTGGAGCAGCTGGGAATTGAACCAGCACCCATGTGGGATGTCAGTGCTGAACGTGTTGGTGTAACCTGCTATGTCACAAAGCTGTGCATGCAACTTTATTTTTTAAATTGCTGTATTCTATGTACCTTTATGCACCATTTTGATGGATATGGAAAACAATGAAGTTATTTGTACGTGAAAGTCTGAATAGAAGTTTAGGGTGATGAAGTAAAGAACCTATTTCTTTGTGTCTCAAACTATCTTTCAATATTTATATATGGGAGACATCCATATCAAATTCTTCCAAATATTTTCACACTCCTCTTTGTAATACCTATAAGGAACAACATTTCAGTAGCAACTGCACTGAAGGAGAAATGCTTGGAAAGACAGAGGTACTGATCTTACATGTCATCTTTTTTTTTTTTTAAGATTTATTTATTTGTAAGTCATTTACACAGAGAGAGGAGAGGCAGAGAGAGAGAGGTTTTCCATCTGATGGTTCACTCCCCAGATGGCCGTGATGCCCGGAGCTGCGCCAATCCAAAGTCAGGGGCCAGGAGCTTCTTCCGTGTCTCCCATGCAGGTGCAGGGGCCCAAGCACTTGGGCCATCTTGTACTGCTTTCCCAGGCCATAGCAGAGAGCTGGTTTGGAAGAGGAGCAGCCGGGACTAGAACCAGCGCCCATATGGGATGCCGGTGCTTCAGGCCAGGGCGTTAACCTACTGCGCCACAGTGCCAGCCCCAACAATGTCATCTTAGGTAAAATATCTTGATTTATGTCATTTCAGTCTCCAAATATATAAAATATTTCCTTAGATCTGATAAAATTCATATTCCTTGCAATCTGTAATGCTCTATGAAGATATAATTTCCAAACCTTCTAAAAAGTTCTTTTATATGCTCATCAGTGGAAATAACCTATTCTAGAAAACAGAAGAAAAACATACATGTGGAAGCCTTATGTGTAACCAAACCAGTAGTAATTTACATTAACGGAGAATTCACTAGGAATCAGGCACCATGTAGAGCACATTCCATGCATTCTATTATTTTATAATTGTGAAACATCTACATATATTTCACATGTAAGAAAATGGAGACTCAAAGAAGTTAACTAACTTGTATGTTGTTTCATAAGTGCTGTGAGGTAATGCTATGATTTGAACCCAGGCAATCAGTTTTCAAAGCCTGTGCTGTTAACTACATTCTGAGGCTACTCTGAAAACTTTTTTAGTTCACTATATTCAAGTTTGTATTATAATTTTTCAATTATTTCTGTAATTTTTATCATGTAATCTCTAAGGTAAGAAAAGATCCTTGTAGTAGAGTGTTTTACCAGGTTACAAGCAAGGTTACAAGGGAAGATTTCCAACTATAAATTACCCATAAACTACTAATCTAATCTCTAATAAAACTTGATATTTTCACAGAGCACCTTTTGAAAAATAATCTTTATTATCAGGTAACAAAGATATAATTAGAAAAGTCATCTCCCTGAGGCTAGATCTAGAATTCATTTTAATTTTCCTCCAGAAACCTTTTATTTAAGGTATACAAATTTCATGTATTTCACAAACACAACTTTAGGAACATAGTAATTCTTCCCACCGTACTCACCCTCCCACCCACACATCCACCCTTCTTCCTCCTCTCTCTCCTATTTCCATTCTTCTTTTTCACTAAGATCTATTTCCAACTAACTTTATACATGTAAGATGAACTCTTTACTTGGTGTAGAGTTAAACAAATACTAAAAAAAAAAAAAAAAAAAAAAAAGAAAAAGAAAACTGTTCTTCAACAGTCAAGAAAAGGGCTAGTGAAGACGTCATCTCTCCAAGCGTCAATTTTACTTTAATAGATGCCCTGCATTGGAACATATTTCAATATTTTGTACTAAGTGTAAGGCCAGGAAACATGCACTGATACATTTTATCCATAAATCTTTTTTGTGCATTTCTACTCTCACCATGCAATGGCATTAATACGTTGTAGAAAAAGAGTCAATGAGTGTTTCAGTGGTCAATGGCAATCTTCACACACCATTTACTGAAAAAAAATACATGTATAGATTGCCTCCCTTGAGGATTTAGAATGGGGAAAAGATAACATCTTCTAAAGACTCAGAGGAAGAGCAGTTCTGACATTTAGCTAATTCAATTGGAAGAAAATGATAGTGAATGTAACAGTGATAGTTATTTGAGGAGTTTAGTTATTGTAAAAGGAATTGAATGACCTATTCCAGAAAAAATAAAAATTCAAAAGATAAGCTGACAAATTAGAATAAGCATAATGAATAACTCCAAAGAAATGAGAGACTATTAAGAATAAATAGTTTTAAGAAAGAAACTGGGAAAATACTATACATAATTAAACATAATTCTTAAAATAAGGAATTAAATTTATGGTAAATAACCAAATAGATTCAAAGAACAAATTAGCACATTTGCTGGATCATCTTTCCAGAACTATATGGGATAGTTTCATAGAGGAAAAATACAGAATAAAAATTAAGCGGAGTAGAGATCTGAAATAGAAATAGTATCCATTTAATTGGGAATCCAGCTAAGGAGAATACCACAAAACTAGAAAATTATTTGGGAGTTTCAGACAGAAAAGACAGGTCACCTAACAGGGAAAAATTTAGCCTGACATGACTTTTCCATAACAATGAAAGCCAGGAGACAATATAATATTGTTCAAATACTAGAGAAGATAGCTATTTTTTCAAAATATAAAGATATCCCATCTTTGTGGAATGGATGGATAAGGTAGATAGATAGGTATAAGTGACTGGGAATGGGCCACAAAACCCTCACCAGGGAAGAGACAAGGGATCATTCTGTCTGATGAGATGCACCTAAATCCTCTCACTTTGCAGTTTAACCTGTAGTTAAAGTATATTTGTAAAATGGGAACTCAGCCAGATTAAGGAAATCTGCTTTATGGCATATGCACAAGAGAGTTCCAGGTACACAATTCCCAAATATCAATCAAAAATGTCAATCATGAGCATCATGGTCAAATCACCAGTCAACACCTCTCACACTTCAGGGATTAAGCCCCAAACCAGGAAAGAAGAGTGCCACATGCTGTTCTCACAGATCCGCTCCTCCCATGGACCATATTTCATGTTTCATATTTCAATTTCAAATAGTATATGTTGTATTTCAATATTACCTTTGTCTCTCTGAACTAAAATTTTTTACTTCATGAGTGAAAATGTACCAAAGCAAGCCAGCTGCTACCGGTAATGGAAAAATTAATACTATTAAACATCTACACCACCCAAACAATCTAAAGTTTCAATGTAATTTCTATTAAAATTCCAATGAAATTTTTGAGAGAAATAGAAAAACAACACTAAAAAAATAAAGTGGTGATTGCTAGGGACTGATGTGGTAGGGGAGGGGAAGATATCAATCAAAGAGCACAGCCTTTCAATAATGCAGAATTAATAAAATCTGGAGATCGATTATGCAATGTGATAACCATATTTAAGAATACTGTGTTACATGCTTGAAATTTGCTGAAAGAATACATATTATACACACACACACACACACACACACACAGGTTGTCAACTATGTGAGATCTCAGATGTTTTAACTGTCTTGATGTTGATAATGATTTCACAATACACATGTATTTCAGAACATGACATTGTACATCAAAATTTTAAAAATTTTGTTTACCAAAATATATAACAAAAATTGCAACAAATGACATGAAATCAGAATTAAAGCATGAATAGTCATTTAAGAATAAATGATGCACATATGGATGATGGATGACAAACACATATGAAATATTTAGGATTGTTATCATGGAAATGTAAATCAAGAAAACAATTTGCTATCTTTGTATTTCTTTTTTACTGAACAAGTCTCAGGAAAAGTGAATTTATGGGAGCTCTTCTACACTGCTAGTATTAGCACCATTCCATTTGTTAGTATATATTTAAAATAACCAATTGAACTCATAACACGGAAGACATACATAATAATTTTCATACTGGCTGTGATCAAAACAGTAGATGTTTTAAAACAATTCTAATGTCCTCTTGCAGAAAATAACTTAATTATCTGGTAGCATGACATAAAGGACTATTTCAAATCTATTAAAGGGTTATCAACATTGGCAAAAAAAAAAATCTAGTTTTTAAATAAAGAAAATAGGGACTTGAACTGTGGCATAGCGAGTTAAGCGGCCACCTGCAGCACTGGCAAACATATGAATACTAGTTTAATTTTTTGGCTTCTCTGCTTCTGATCTAGCTCCCTGCTAATGCACCTGGGAAAGCAGCAGAAGATGCCCCAAGTGCTTGGCCCCTGCACACAGCTGGGTGACCTGTATAAAAGTCATGGCTATTGGTTTTGGTCTGGCCCAGCTCTGGCAGTTGCAGCCATTTGAGGAGCCAAACCAGTGGATAGAGAATTTCTCTTTCTCTGTCTTCCCTTATCTCTGTATACCTCTGACTTTCAGATGAATAAACAAATCTTAAAAAAGAATGAAAATTAGTTCAAAATATAATAACTTTTTAATGAAGAACAAATAAGAAAGTTAACACATATTTTAGGAATACATACAAATTAATCAAACTACAAAAAATAATAAATTCAATTAAATTATAGCAAAAGAAGAATTGAATGATGAACAGAAGATCCAAGCTATTGGATAACTCTGGTAGAAGACAAGACTATGTTTTTATAGGGAAGATCATATTTACATATAGGATATCATGGAGATCTTATTTTTATTCTAATGTGGTTTTATTTTTGGAATTTAAAAAATCATTAATTAAATAGCTAACTAAAAGCAGACCATTAGTGGACTAGAGATATAAGGAGATGAAAGGAGAAGTACTCTAAGCAAAAGCAAAGAAGAGTAAGAGAATAGCATGAAGTATATACGCTATATTGCTTAGGTCACAGAAGCCTCACTGTTCTCTCATTGTTACAGAAGAAACTTTCTAATACGCTACTCTGATCCTACTCCTCTCTTGTTTGAAACTTTTCAAAGCCTCCTCATGCCTATACAGGAAAAGAAATCTAACTGAATATTAGCACAAAGCATTTACGAACTAACCTGTGCCTTCTATAGAGACTCATGGACTTTGATTATCATTCTATTTGAGTTTGTATTCACTATCCCAAAATTTCTGTAGTTCCCCTAAACCCAACATGGTCTTTCATGCCCTAGGCTTGCATGTCTTCCAGTAAAAGTTCCAATTATCTGAAAAGTCTCCTCTGTCTGACCTATGAGATTTAGATGTGCCTTGCCCTCTATATCCAGGAAGTGCAGATTCTACTCTATACTCAATGTATTGCATTTTGTATATAGATATAAAACACATAAATATATGTGTTATATCTAGGTATATTAATTACAATATATTATTATTTGCATGGGTTCCTTCTCTGACTGTAAGTTTCTTTGAAGACCATTTTTCAATTACTTTTTTCAACACCTAGTACAATTTATGATATATAGTATTTGGTCAACACATATTTGTCAAACGAAAAATTGAATGAATGAATTATTCATTCAATATATTAAGAATTTCAGTTCTACTGTTCATGAGTTTTGTGGTACTAATCAAAATATTTAATCTCTAAAAATCTTACTTCATCACCTGTAAAATGGGGTTGAAAATCATTCTTGAATTTCTGAATTGTAAGGCTTGAATCACACAGATGCAGATAAGTCAATCAATATTATGCCAGGATTAAATCACTTTCAATACTTCTGATAAAAACTATTGAAATTACTACCATAGGCAACAAATTATACCTGGATTGAGCAAGCTAGTGAAAAGAAATGAGAGGAGTCTCTCTTTTATTTATCAAAACAGAAAAAAAATCCATGTATTTAATGTATACAGTTTCAAGAAATAATACTTCCCACCCTCCTCTCATTCCCTTCCTCACTACTATCTTCCTTTCTCCTTCCTTTCTTATTTTTCTTTTAATTTTTATATTGACGTACTTTCAATTTACTTTATAATCACAAGCTTAACCTTTCACTAAATAGAGGATTCCAACAGGTAGTAAGTAAAACAAAAAATAAAACCTGTTCCTCAGGAGTATAGAGAAAGGCTATGAACAATAATCAAATCTCAAAATGTCAATTTCACTCATATACATTATATTTTTGTGCTCTGTATTAGTTACCAGAAATCCTATTTGTCTTTTGGGGACTGGCTTATTCCAGTAAGTATAATGGTCCCAACTGCATCCATTCTGTTGCAAAAACAACGGAATTCCATACATTTTTATGGCTGAATATTATTCCATTGTCTATAAGTACCACAATTTCTTTATCCAGTCATCAGTTAATGGACAACTTGGTTGAGTCCATATCTTAGATGTTTTGAAATGAGCTTCAAAGTACATGGGGTACAGATAACTCTTTCATATGCTGATTTTATTTCCTGTGAGTAAATTCCCATGAGGGGAATGGCAAGTCATATGCTAGATATAGTCTCAGATTTTGGAGGAATCATTATACTGTCTTCCATAATGGCTGTATCAGTTTGCATTCACACCAAAAGTGTGTTAGGATGCCTTTCTCCCCACATCATCACCCTCACCTGTTATTTTTTGATTTTTTGACGACAGCCATTCTAACTGGTGTGAGATGAAACCTCATTGTGGTTTTTATTTGGATTTCTTTGATGGCTAGTGGTCCTGAGCATTTTTTTTCTGTGTCTATTGGTCATTTGTATCTCAGGGGATGTTACTTTCCAAAACACATATGGTCTTTGAAATGTTTTTAAATTTTGTATCCTATGATCCACACAAGAACTTTACCCTTGCCATAATAACACACCATAATACCGATGAAAAGCTATGTCCTCCCTACCTTTTTGGCAAATGCTCTCATCCGTCCTTGTTCTCATTTACCTGATGAACCCTTAGCGATTGTTATAGGTTCAGATTATAAATTTTCCTCTATTGGTTAAGTCTTCCAACAATGATAAGCCCATCTGAATAAATCTTCTGTATATCTCTATTATAGCCCTTATTATATCTCAACTTTCTCCAAGAAATATTCACTAAGTGACTGTTGTACCAGACACTATTTAAGGGACTAAGAATGCACCTATAAACATATAGATCCTCTGTTTTCATGACATTTCCATTAGTAAATGATGACAAATTATTTTGTTCCCAATTATTTAGTTATAGAATCTTTTTAGCAGATAGTTAAGTCCTTAAAGGCAAAAATGACCTATTACTCATCTTTGGACCAATGTTACTCAAAGGCATTGATACCCCTTCCACTAGAGTTTGCTATATCTAGATGAGCACACATGGAGTTTGAGCTGGCAAGATAAAGCCACTTAATTATGTATATTAGTAAGATAAATCATGCTCATTAGTGAGCAATCAACAGTGTCGTATCGTAGGACAACAACTCATTTTCTATTTAAGAGCGATCATCTCTGAGATACAGTCCACACATAGATAAAATGAGTAAAATTGTTCAGTAAATATTACTACCAAATATCAATTCAACTTTATAATAAAAGATTTGCATATATAATTTTAAAGCAAAAAATTTTTGTATTACTTAGAATTAGTTTGTATTTGAGAATTAATTAGGATTAATGAGAAATGCTGTGTTTCTGCCACAGATATAATTTAAGAAAAATCACTAAGATTTGTTATCAAAAAGAACAGAGAAGGAAAGCTCTGTAGCTCTCAAAAGGTCAGAGCAAATAAGAGATTCTGGTGAAAGAAAACTCCACACAGATGCAGATAAGTCAACCAATATCATGCCAGGATTAAATCACTCTCAACACTTCTGATTCCCTAGTATCTACAACAGTAGGGGACAGAGTTGGCACTCATTATCTGCTTGTAGTATACCTTAATTAAGTATTGCTGTCATTAATGTAACTGAAATATGTAATGAAAAAGTAATTTTTAAGAAAAGCTATAATCTTTCTTTCTAATTGCAAATCTCCAAAGCAAACTCTAAAGCTTGAGAAACTTGAGTTTTTTAATTTGAAAGAAATTTGTCATATTAATCAATGAGTGATTACACTACTATATAAAGTCAAACTGAAAATTGCTATAAGACTGATAAATGTGTTGCAACTAGAGAATAATTAAGAAAAAGGATTTGTTTATTTATTTATTTATTTAGAAGGTGGCGTTACAGAGAGAGAGGAGAGACGGAAAGAGTTTTTCTATCTGCTGGATCACTCCTTAAATGGCTACAACGACCCGGACTGGGTCAGGCCAAAACCAGGAGCCTTGAGCTTCTTTTGGTTCTCCAATGTGGATGGCAGGGCCCTAGGGATTCAGGCCATCTTCCAGTGCTTTCCCAGGGGCCTTGGCAGGGAGCTGGATTGGCACTGGAGGAGCCAGGATTCAAACGGGGGCAACCTTACGGGATGCTGGCACTGCAGGTGGTGGCTTAACCCACTGCTCCACAGAGTCCTCCACAGGTGGGCAGTCTTGATGATGGGATTTGTGTGTGTGTATGTGTGAATAAAGCATTAACCTAATTTGTTTAACTCTACTAACTCTCAAATAACTTGTAACACTACTATGATGGCACTAATTAATTATATACTTCAAAAGCGCTATTAGAGAATTTTGAAGGTCCCCAAGACAAAAAATAACAAACATCTGAGGTAATGGATATACCAGTTACACTCATCTGGTCATTACTCATTATATACATGTTTTGGAATGTTACATACTATTCCATAAATATGCAAAATTGTTATGCGTCTATTGAAAATAAAGCTATATTTAAAATATTTTGAAAGTAGACTCTCCTAAGCATCATCTTAATATGACCTGTCATGTCTAATGTCATTATTGGCTATTTAGAGCAGCTCAGAGAAATCCATGTCACTCAGTTCTTTTTGCCCCTGCTCTGTTTCTATAAATATTTATTTAGTCTTCTCGTCTCAAAATGGAACACGTCACCATATAAGCCCACATCTTTAACTTAGGGATATAACCAACTTCCTGTCTGCTTTCTTAAAAACACTTTGTCATAAGAAAATCCTCTGTTAACTGCAGTGAAATATTTGTTTTCAATAGAGGTTTCCATATTCTTGTAGCATTTGAAAAATTCCTCTTAATACAACATATAAGCAAGAAACAAAGGCACAAATACTCCTTAAAACAGTTATTGTGACTCTCTATATATCTAATTTTGGGGAAAATTGATCTTTTATTTATTTATGTGAAAGTCAGAGTTAGAGAGAGGGAGAGACAGAGAGAAAGAGAGAGAGAGAAATCTTCCATCTGCTGTTTCACTTCCTAGATGGCTAAACAGCCAGCGATGGACCAGGCCAAAACTAGGAGCTTCTTCTAGTTCTCCCGTGTAAGTGGCAGGGGCTCAAGCACTTGGGTCATAATCTGCTGGTTTTACCGAGCCATTAGCAGGGATCTGGGTGGGAAGTGGAGCAGCCAAGACATGAACTGGCATGCATATGGGATGCCAGCCTCAAAGTTAACGTCTTTATCTCCTATGCCACAATGCTGGCTCCCAAAAAGTTAATCTTTACAGAAAAGTTCAGCCTCATTCTTATATAGCAGTATATTAAGAGCAACAATGATTAGGATTCCTGTAGATGGAGAGGTGTCAGTCTCTCACACAGAAACTGAATAATATGAGTCAGTCTATGAATTATTTATCATTCACAAGATAATATGTTAGCAGTCATTGTCAAGAATAAAATACTAAGATACAGAATGTTACTCTAGAGAAGGCACAATTATCCCTTCAACAAAACCAGCCTGGAAAGGATTAATATTATAAGTCAATGAAAGAAAATAGTGACAGGCTAGAACCTTGGGTCCCAAAGGTCAGAATTTTGTATTCTTATTTCTTCTCTTCATCTGTCTATAGATAGCAGTGCTTCTCCCAATAGAACAAGCCCTGATCAGAAGTCTTAAGGACTTGGCTAAGTGAGACTGATGTGAGAGAATAGCTTTTATGCTATTTTAGCTCAAAGGAAAACATTCATCACTTCCATTGCCAACCCCTTGTTGTTAAAAGCTTCAATCATTAACTAAGCATTTTCTTTCCTGAGATTTGTTTCTACTGAAACTGAATTGGACTGGTGACCTTACACAAAACTGTCTTTAATTATTAATTATATGACCTATAATCAATAATCATTATGCTGCCGTGGTGGGTAGATTAGTATCCTTACCAAAGGTAAAGGACTCTGTAGAAGCCCAATAGGAGTCATAGGTATTGGAACATAATCTGTTTTTCTATCTCCCACTGTGTAGAGTCAGCAAATAGGAAGTAGATTTCTATGTGTGAATGGAGCCAAGGAAGAAGTGTTTTGTGGGGGAGGTATCCAACAAATATGCCATAAATCTAATAAATGATTATACATGTAGTGAAATGTAGCAAGAAGTTAAGCAAAAATGAAGCTTCATAATAAGTCACTTCATTTCTATGTTTTATCTTCATAGAATGAAAGAAGACTGTGAATGAAGACATGGTTCTGGAAAAGAAATCAAGACCAAAGATCCCAAAGACTGGCATTGCTATGTAAGCTACAAAGGACTCCAGACTTCAATTGCTTCTGGAGGCTTCAGGCAGTGCGTTAACTCCATGTGTACTGAGTAGACTTAGTAAAAAGGAGTCTGAAAACTCATATGTGATTATATTATATTCAGATTGCACTCATTGAGAATGAATGTATTTTAGAAATACATCTCTTTAAAATTATTTTCCTTTGCTAGTGTTAATTTGATACCCACAAAGATAATTTAATTCCTATTGGAAATATATTTTTATGGAATTCAATCCTATTATTATATTCCCAAATCTGGAGCTCTTCCAGACCAAAGTCAAAGACAGTCTTATTTCCTAGCACACACAAAGTTACTGGCAAATAGAAATCTTCCGGTACTCGCCTACATAAATAAATAACCCAGGCTACCTGGGGTTCTTAATTAATTAATAATTAATAAGACTTTAAAAATTAAGTTGCTCTGGATCCGTGGGAGGAATGCAGGAAATGAGTTCATTTTGATTTGATCTCACAATGATGTAGAGACTGTATAAAGACAAAGTATATATGGCTTTACAGACTCAGGGAAAATGGTCATTAAGTGACCCAAAGGCTTTAAAATTAGTGTGCTAATGGGTCATAAAGCAACTTTTCTAAACAGTGCTTCACTGAAAGTAAGTATGAACTAGCAGATATTTGCATAAGGTAACTAAATGATAATAAAATAAAATAGATATTTAGATTTTTATCATAGATTTTGATAATTTCTTTTTTGTTTGTGAAATTATTTACATTTTCTTTTTTCTCATATGTCACTGTATAGTCAATGAATGCTTTGAGTGTCTGCAAGTCACAGTGCCTAGTGCACTGAATGACTGATATTTGAGGACACAATGATACTCTGAGGAGAAATGCTAAACTTCTATTTCTATGTTATAAGCAATTAATTCAAAGTCCAATAAATATTCAATCTTGCATAGTGAAAAACCCAACAGAAAAGAAAAAAGAAAAACACAATCGGAACATTTTCCTAGCTTTGTCACTAACTTACTTTATGATTTTGACAAGAACCTTGATTTCTCTATACTATTTCTTCACTCATAAAATACAAAATACTTCTTGGGATTTTCTGTAATGGGAAAGGAAGTAGTGGGATTTAGATGAGAGATGTTGAGACAGATACTACCCTATTTAGTTTAAGCGTTCTCCACGTGGCTGTCCTTCTAACTCCCACCACTTTAATGAAGCCACTGTCCCTATGAAGTTTCCTTTCCACAGGAAGTAAAACTATATCAAATGTGCTTGTTTCTGTAACTTCAGATGTCCCATTACAATGTCTGGAATGAAACAAACACTGACAAGTATTTAATAATAATGATGATATGAAGTTGCCAAGTTAATTGTAAGCATCATCCAGGTAACTTCTGGATTTATATTTCCAGCCCTGTCATCATCTTCTGTCACCATTCTCATGTTCCTAGGAGGTTGCACAAAATTTCCAATCCCTGACCTTCAAGAATCTTCACGTTAGTTGGCCAAAACGGAACTCATTATTTCCTCCTACTCCCAAGCCACTCTTCCCATGTCCAATGTATCCTTAACAACATTATTATTTCTCACCATCCTTCCCTAAACCAGCATGAAAAATTCATCCGAAAAGCTTATCAAAACAATTATTTGATATCTTTATTGTCTAATCCTTTTCCAACTCCCACTGTCATATCCTAGTTCAATTTTAATTTCCACTGCTTAGACTTTGTCTGTGGCATTTTCAGTAATGTCACATCTTATGGTTCTCCCCATGGGCCACTATTACTGTGAAATGGAAGGAAGAAGAAAATTAGCATAATGTGTACTAGAAATTGTAACCACTGATGGGAATACAAATAAGGGTAAGTCTCCATCTTTAAGGATTTTACTCTTTAATGGAAAACACACATAGATGAAAGGTGGCATTAAAATATAGTAAGTGTAAGATCAAATTATCTTTAGTGTATTCTAAGATAATCACAAAGATTACACAACATCCCTTTTTCTATGCAGAGCCGGGCTTACACTTCCCCCTCAAACTCCCTGCCACCTAGGAAACAAACAAGCACTAGTATGGATCTAGTTCAAGAACACAATTCAGTGGAAGTGTTTTAGACAAGAGCAGCCACAGGGAAGGCTTTTGTGAGCTTTGCTACAAATGTCCCAATGCAGTAGAGATTAGGAAAGTCTCAGAGCAGTAGGGGTGATTTCTGGCACAATGGATCAAGTGTTTTGAGGTTACTGGGGAAATAACAACTCTGAGGAGAATGGAATTTAGTGGTGATTGCAAATTAAGTTTATGCTCTGAAGAGAAGAGAATAAAAAATTGATAGCTATTAATAGGCTATTAAAAACTAAGTATGAAAACAAAAGGGACTATTAATTCCTGTTGTGGTTTGTCAGAGAAAGTTGATTAGTTTCAAGATTATGGCCATAAGATTAGGGAAGTACTAGGAAAAAAAATCAGCACCAAGATAGGTCTGTTATGCCAAAGTCACAGTGATCATTGAGAAAGAGCTAGATTCTGACATGAGAGATAGGGACATTTGGGTGCACTTATCTGAAAATTACTGAACTTTAATGCCTGTGAAACATACGACCTTGCAAAAGTAGTCCAGTATACATACTAATGGTCAGTGCCCTTCCTACACAACCATGCACATAAACATACAAACACACATACACAAACACACAAACACACCTATGTATAGAAGACAGTGCAGAGATTTCCTCTGTAAGACAAAATGCACCCTCCTCTAGGGATCAGCTCCCCAAACATACCCTTCTACAACTAAGATAATCACTAATATTCAGTGAAAATATAACATAGCTGGAAAACCTGGGCCTAAATACAAAGGAAAAAGACAATATCCAGAGGGAAACAGGACTTATCCAAGATAGGAGAGTACACTTGCACTAAGTTCTTAGGGTCTGGGTCTAGGAGTTTTGGCTATACACTTTAATAGAAAAAAGTACATTGTTATTTCTTTTACGATAAAAGACTTTATACACTAATAGTCGTTCAAAGAAGTGCAGGCCCAAGAAATGATGGTTTGTGGACATGTGGAAAAAGGATTGGATAATACTAAATGACTTAAAAATATAGAATGTTCTTAACTGTTTAAAAAATAAAGAAACAAGACTCAGAAAAGTCTAATAAGTCAACCACAGGCAAGACTCAAAATCTGATAAATAGAGAAGGCTAATTTTTAAGTTGATAATTTTACATGGCTACAAATGATGTTATAATTATCCAAACAGCTCTTGACAGAAAAAAAGTTTACCCACCACACAAATATCTTTGCTGTGAGAGCGTTGAGTCCAACTCTTCCAGCTGTCTAAGTCTTTCCTCTTCAATTCTACAGATACATGTCCCAAGTGTCTTCACAATATGTAAGCTGCATACATATCCCCATGTCAGAATCTATTTTCCAGAAATCCTAAACCATTACTAATAATCCTCCCCCGAACTTCAATCATGAATCCAGAACAATACAAATGAAGTGGACTTGCATCTACTTTAGAACCTAAATCAGTTCTACTGAGCAAATGCCAGCTCAATAGGTAATCCATCTGTATGCTGTGAGCATGAAAACAGAGGCTTATGATTGTAAGCGACCAAGTCTTGAAAGATTTGTTATAATGCATTACTGTGGAAGAGATGACTTATAAACAGTGTTTTACTTCACATTTAGAGATGAAAAATGAAGGTTCAAAAACGGAGAAAATGGTCAGTACTGCATAACTGGTAAGACTTAAAGAAAGCTATGAAACCCATCCAGATCATGGGATGGTACTCTTTCTCAATACTTTCTCACTTCCTGGGCTTACTGAAGAATGCTGAAAACTCATACCGTGGCTTTGATGGCGTCTGAAATAAGCTCTCCATGTACTGATCCAGAATTGTTTTGCAGTACACTTTTTCACACTATGAACACTCTCATCAAACTGGGTTTCTCAATCCTCCTTAAACATACCTGGCTTTTCATTACCATAATGAGATACATAAGACCAGCTACATATGGAGGAAGGAGGTTTATTGTGTTCCATGGATTTGAGGGTTCACAATCCATGGTTTGGCTGTCTGGTGAGGCTAGAGGATCAGGCTGGCAAATCATGTGTAGAGGAGCAATCATGTGACAAGCCAGGAAGCAGAGAAAGCCTCTGGCCCAACTTTGTTTTACAACTCATCCTCTTGTGAAGACTATCCTCACACCCAAGGAGTGCCCACTAGTCCCACCTCCTAGATACCATAACTAGATTAAGTTTGCACCCATTCAATACCATTAGACTAAGACTTTTAACGATCTTCTAAGTTCATTCATATTCTATTTCAGCCATAGCAATGCTTTCTGCTGCCAGACTCTTCTTCATCAATTCAGGCCATCCTCTATCAGGAAGCAACACCACCCCAAGAGGTCACAGTCAGAAGAGGACAAAAGGACATCTCTTGCAAGAAAATCTCTGTGTGATTATTGCCATCTTTGAATTATTCTCACTTATACTCTTTTACTGCACATTGTTACACTTCCCTGAATGAAGTACCTAGTGGTAAGTTTCCAAGAACACAAAGTCTTTATCAACCACACAGAGTCTAGAGGTTACCAATAGTAAGTCTGCAAATATTCCTCAAACAAATGACCAGTCAATAAATTGTGAGAAGATGTAACATCTATATACAATGCAAAATACTTTTATCTACATTTTAAATTATTAAAATTTCACTAAATAAAAATGCATATTTTATGAGCTTTGCAAAGTACTTATTCCCTTGAAACATCAGTATCTGCCATATAATGTTTTCATAAGTAGTGAATGAAATTCATATATAGGATTATCATCACAGAAGTTCAAATACGTTTTAAGTTATTTCCACATGTTTCACTGTTCCTCCCTTTAAATTATTTAATTCCCCTTTCTTCATAAAAGAACATTATAATTGGAAATATTTGTTCATTTTTTGAAAATCCAATGCCATATATTACAATCTAATACAATATACTATAGACCTTTCTGTATACAAATGGGCATGGGTATTTCCATGCTCTTGTACTAGTCATTTAATTTTTTAATCATTTTAAGCTTAACGAGTTAAAAAAAAAACTGCACGGATGATTTCTAAGTCCCCTTAATCATTTATCTAATAACATTATAAAACTAGAAGCAATCATATGGGGGAGGATAAATTTTTGTATGTTTTGTTGCATGTGAGGGTGATGGTCATCCTCTATATTTCTGGTTTGAATGCTTGATATTGATTTATAAAGAGTCCTATTATGATATCATAAATATATATTAATCTATTTTCCATTATTTAACAAAATACCTGAGGCTGGATAATTTTTAACGAAAAAGAGGTTTCTTTTTAGCTCACTGTTCTGGAGATCCAAGAACTTGTGCTGTGTTCTGGTGAGGGCCTCGTGGTAGACAGCATCACAAAGGTGGAACTCATGGGAGAGGGAGAGATCATGTGGTGAAAGAGGAAGTCAGAGAGAGTGGGGAGGAGCCAGTCTTGCTCTTTTATAACAAACCTATCCTGAGAACTAACCAGTGAACTACCCTAACCTGAGGGCAGCACTCCTAATGACCTATTGACTCACATGTGTCCCACCTCTTAAAAGTCCCATCCCCTCCTAAATTTATCATCCTGGGGACCAAGCATCCAACGGATGAACCCCTGGGGCACACTCAATCCATGTTCAAACGAAAGACAAGCATAAACACACAAAAATATATAAAACAATTATATAATCAGATAAAATAGAATATCTCTAGGCTACGGATGGGCAAATAACCATAACACTGCCATCAACCATAGGCACTGTGCTATAGCATGCCATGCAGCTCTTCATTACACTTTCCCTGTTGCTACCAAATTGGATAAGGAGAAAAGCAGCCACTGTTACCAGAGTCAGAAACTCTGTTCTTGTCCTTCACTGTTAATATCCCCTGCCTTCTTTCTACCCTATTGCTTTCTTGCCTTTTATTTCTCATTCTTCGTTAGGAACCCAGCCTGGTTTCATCTCATCATCATTGCATTCATTGCTTTCAAGTGAATGTTTGATTAAAAAAATAAGTATTTACCTCTCATTAGATTGCAATCTTTTTAATAACTCTGGAATTTAAAGAATAATGTCTCTATGATGAGGTGGCAGAATTAGTTACAAGTCTTTAATAAAATTTATATTAAAATGTAATAAAATAGCTAACATACTCATATCTTGACACTATCCTTCTATTTAATCCATAAGGCAGATCGGGTGAAGAGTTCAATAAAAACATTGCACAGGACAAGTATTTGAAGTAGTGGTTAAGATTCTACTTGGGGTCCCAATACCCCATATCAGAGAACCTGGTTTGGAGTCCCAGCTCTGCTCCTGATTCATAACCCTGATAATGCACCCGTGGAAGGAAATAAGTGAAGGCTCCAGTAGCTGGGTTAATACTACTCACCTGGGAGGGCTGGATTGTGTTCCTGGGTCTTAGCTTTGTGGGGAGCAACCGGACTAGACTGAGTTACTGGAATTAAGACTTATTCTATGCATCTGCTCTCCCACAGTATGGCGCTGGGAGAGAAGTAAACAGCTTCCGCACAGCTGCCTCCAGTTCAACCAATTAACTGTAGGACTTGCTCCTGATTGGAGAGCAGCGTACTCGGCGTGTGGGCAGCCGAGTTGGGATTGGCGGAGGAGGACTATAAAGGAGGAGAGAGACGGCATGCACCAGGAACATCTATGGGGAACATCTAAGGGGAACATCTAGCTGAAGGAACACCCGTGCAGCCCCCGAGAGAGCCGGCCGGCGGTGTGCCGCTCCCCTGCGGAAGTGGGGAATGTGGCCAGGGGGAACTGCCCTTCCACGGAGGTGGAAGGGATAGTAGCCAACCCGGGAAGAACCAGCAGCAAACCCGGGGAGGGCCGAGCAAACGAAAGAACAGCGCAGGGTCCTGTGTCGTTCCTCCACGAAGAGGGGGAGCGACAAGCTTGAGCATGGTCCAGCTCTGAATGTTATAGGCATTTGAGGAGTGAACCAGCAGATATGTTTCTGCTTTTGTTTCTCTCTCTCTCTCTCTTGCTTTCTCCCTGTTTCTCTCACTGCCTCTCTTGCTTTCAAATAAATATCAAAAACTATTTAATTATTTTTTAAAAATAATCATTACAAACATCATTTTAAAAATGATGAACAAAGAACTTGTGGGTCTCTATCTATTCATTACCTAAAATACACCTTTAAAAATGCAAGGGGAAATTTTACTGTGAATTTTTATGCTTATTCATTAATATTCTAACCTGTGAATATATGGAAGGGGCAAACAGTCTTTATGAAAAATGAAGACTTAATAAAATCAAATATGAATTTTATTTAAAAATGTTTCAGTTCATTAATACTAAACAGCACAAGAAAAATGCTGAACAAGCACAACTATGAAATTATTTGCAGCGAGTGCAAGCAAAAGGGAGGAGCAAAAAAGAAGAATTATATATGACAACACCATCGAATATTAATAACTTATGAAATCATAGTTGTTTGTCTAAGGAAAATGAGCTTTTATAATCCATGTTTGTTTTCCTTGTTAATACCTTTAGTAACTTTAAATAGTTTGCTCATATTTAAAAATTAGTAGGATGTAAACAATATGAGTAGCACCCTACCCTCTCACTTCCTTCTCATTCCCATTCCCTACCCTCCCATAAACCTTGTAACAAGTGTAAAGTATCCAGAATGGAGACATTAGGCTGGTCATGTGCTCAGAAGAGATTAATGTCTCCATCTGCAAAACTGAATAAAGGCAGTGAGATTCCCAAATGTTCTAGCATACAAAATGCTAAAATGCAGGAAATCACTACAAGGTGTTTGTTTTTGGAACTTGGATGCAAGATGAAAAAATGGCTGCAGTTTGGTAGTTTAAAATCAACTTCTGACAAATTAGAACTAATTAATACCCTATCTCCAATTCAGCAGTCAACATAAACTAGTTGGTTAATTCATGGTCTGAAATACAAAATAAGATATAATATAAATGTTCCCCCCGTGACAGTTGTTGAGAGTGTTTGAAAGCAGACGAAAGGAAAGGGGAGGACAGATCAGTCCAGGTAGTAGCACTTCTGACAGAGGAGAGAACCTGAAATGGGAACATGTGGACATGGGAAACAAAGACCACTACACCCAGGAAGCTGCACCCAGGACAAATCTGAGTCTAAGGAGCTCAAATTGTCAAATAAGAGCAAAGGGGATTTGGAGATGCTTTTCTTTTAAAACTAGTACGAATCCTAGCAATATTTCCTAATCAAATTGGAATTTTAATCTATACACCTGAAGTTAAATTGAAATATGTAGGAAAATGATTGTACTAAGAAATGTGCTGTAACTGCATTCCACGTGACTCGATGGTTTTCTGAGGCAGATGTGGAGGGTACAGGCCAGCATCATCCTGACCAGTTGGAGAGAACAGCTGTGAGAGAGGAGTTTGTCTGACTCAGAACTCAGAGCAAGTAACTCTCCTGAGGAACATTTCACTTTAAACCACATTCCACCTAAGGCTCCCTACCTGGGAAGAGGAAGTAAATTATTCACAACTCTTCTTGTAAGAACTTATCGTTTTTAATCAACAGCTTGTGATGAGAAATACTTAAGACTAAAACACAAATACATGCAAAGTCTTGAAAAACACTATTACATCAGGAATTGTGATATGAATTATGGTCTTCTTATGAGTTTGTTACGTAAATTAATAACTCTCTGAAAGTGTAGGTCGGTTATGTGTAAACCTACAAAATCACTTCCTCTGGGAATTCCAAAATGTTAATAAATATTTGTGAAAGAATAATGGTGGTTAAGTGACTAAAAATTAGACCACTTTGGAAATAAAATGAATTTTTCTCAATGTTGAATGTTTCCTTTAACTACAGATCATCTGCTGGGTAGATTGGTTACCACATTACCGCCATCACAGCCCTTGTTAAAAGCTAGGGTCAGCAAATATATTCATTCTGTGTGCATTTTGAGTCATTTTTATGATATCAGCAAATGTGAGCTGTTCTTAAAGACTCAGTCTTTTACTTGAGACTGGGATCTTTGCACCCAGCTCTCAATAAGCTGCTACATTAAAGTTACTCATCAAGACAGAGAGGTCATGGTCAGTCCAAAACTCTATGATGCTGCCCTTGAGAAAAAGGGCAGAAGCTCCAGGAACCCAGGGAGAGTAAGGACATTTTGCCTGTGTTTGGATAAACAGAAACAGAGGCAGCAGGGTAAGTAAAACTATGTCTTGGTAGCATGATATTCAACCTTCTCAAGAATTTTGTGAGAATCTAAACAAATTTGACAGAAACAGCTGCAGAACTTTATAGCTAACAATTAAGAAGTGCTGAGACACACTAGTGTGAAACTGCAGCATTAAGGATCTAAAGCCACAACAGCAGCTGTGCCAATCTCCTGGCTCAGCACTTTCCCTTCCACCCCCCTCCAAGCCAGCAGCAACAGCCTAGGGGAGGAATTGCAAGGGTAAAGCTACAGAACTGGCATTCATTCAAAACACAAGCCTATCATAGGAAAAGTTTCCTCAATAAATTATACATTATCATTTAAAAGGAGGATAAAAATTTGCAAATTCAAGTCTGTAAGACAGAAAAAGTATTTTGAATCATTCCCTTTGAGTTGAAATTCTGGTCCAGCCACTCATTCTGTGTACCAAGGTATACCACTTATTTTGCTTCTTGTAGAATGTCAAGCATTTAAAGTAAAGGTCAGCAAACTTTTTCTCTCAGGGACTAGTTGGTGAATATTTTAGGATTTGTGGGCCATGAGGCAAAATTGAGGATATTGTGTAGATATTTATATAAAAAGAAAAGGAAATTATTCATAAATATTTCATTGTTGAAGCTCAAAACTATTTATAGACACAAATTTAAATTTAAATATTTGTTGCAAAATATTACTGTCATTTCTTTCACTATTTAAAAATGTGGAACCCATATCCCATGGTGTGTATATAGAAATAGCTAGTGAACTGTATTTGCTCCCTGTACTCTAGTTTTCCAATTTTAGTGCATAGCTTAGTTCATGAAAAGTTATCAACAAATGCTACTAATTATTATTATTAAATAATCTTTATGCTCTTAATAATTGATGCAATATTGCTATTTCACGTACATGGGATCCAGTTGGTATATCTCCTCATCTTTCAAGTCAAGGCGAGTAACAGATACTTATCTGGATACCAACGTCAATCCTCTGACGCAAACATATAAACATACGTGAAACAGTGCAGTTTAAGGTCAGTCTTTGAAAAAAATGGCATTGATTTCTTCCACAAGTACTCATGAAGCCAAGTGTACTTCAGGCAGTATATGTTGGCAATAAAGACACAAATAATATCATGTCCTTATTTTGAAATTGCAAATAGACCAGGGACAGAGATAGGTGTAGTAAATATATAATAACTGGGGAGCTGGCGCGGTGGTGCAATAGGTTAATTCCTCCTGTGGCACCAGCAGTCCATATGGGTGCCGGTTCTAGTCCCAGCTGCTCCTCTTTCCACCCAGCTCTCTGATATGACCTGGGAAAGCAGTGGAAGATGGCCCAAGTGGTTGACCCCTGCACCCACGTGGGAGACCCAGAGGAAGCTCCTGGCTCCTGGCTTCAGATCTGCCCAGCTCCAGCCATTTTGGTCATTTAGGGAGTGAACCAGCAGATGGAAGACCTCTCTCTGTCTCTTACTCTCACTGTCTGTAACTCTACCTTTTAAATAAATACATAAAATCTTTAAATATATATATATATAAAACTAATAATTGTATGTGACAAAGTGGAAATTGCACAATTGAAGGTTTGAAAGAGAACATTGTAGAAGAATGAGCCACATAGAGCTTTTCATGAGAAACACATGAGTTTGCAAACTGAAACCCAAAATAAAAACCATTAAGCTCTCTCAGTAGAATTTCAGACTTGAGTCAGAAATTCATATACCAGGATTTGAGAAGCATTTCTTCTAATTCACAGACTATATTAAATCAATAGGAGAACTCAGGCAGAGAATTAGCATTGGACATGAAGGTGAACCATCTTCCTTACTCACAAAAGAGAAAAGGGGGAGATAAGTAAGAGAGAGAGAGAGAGAGAATAGATCAGATAATAGATAGATACGACTAGCCTTCTGGACAAGACCCCTACATCTGGTCTAGCTTGCCCAAAGGTAACCAGCATGATTTTGGAGAGGGTGCAGCCCAAAAGATTGGCAAGACAAGATGCTTTTTCAGTGCAAGCCAAATAACACTTTATTATTTATCTAAAATTCAAATTAGCTATGAGTCATGTGTTTGACCTGATATCCACAGTTACATGGAAAAGCTAAACAATTTTGGAAATATAATTAGGATCTCTAGTCAGCTGGCTTTGAGTTAGTCAAAAGTGAGGTCATCCTGGGTGGGCCTCGCTTAATCAGGAAGACATTTTTAAAAGGTGAAGTATCAGAGAGATATTTATGCTCGCCTCACAGAAATGGAACAAGCAATGCCGCGAGCTGCCTTTGAAAGAAGCTAGACTTCACAAACTTGGAACCTCAATCCTACATAACGAGGATCTGAATTCTGGCAGCGACCACATGAACTTGAAAGAGAACCTGCAGCTGCAGCTGACACCTTAGCTGCAGCTTTAAGCCATGAGGAAAAAACCCAGCCAAATGTTACCTAGACTCCTGAAATATGGAAACTGAGGTGAGAAAAGCGTATTGCTTAAAGCTACTAGGCTTATAGTGATTTGTTGCAAAGAAATGGAAGAATGCCAGAGTATCCTCTCAGAATTTCTTAGTGAATTTCAAAATGAAGAACTTGAGTTTTGAATATGAGGCTGTCTCTGCTGTTTTCTGAGATAAGTGCTTGGAAGAGTGCTGTTCTCATAAAATATTTGAATGAGTCTAACCTCAAATCCACCTTTTTTTTTTCCTATTTCCTGAGAGTGAAGAGTCTGTGCCACATATTCTAAAAATACTTTAGGGTGAAACAACTGTTACTGTACTTCAGTTGTCATCAATTGGCCCCTCAGCGTTTCTGCCATTAATGCAGCTCCAGAAACCCCCCCCTTTCCCCTGTGCGTTTCTTCTATGTTTCCTTTTGAGAAGGAAGATCATCATTGCAATGAAACAATACGCCACGAAATGATGGCCACCTCAGGAACTGAACAGCGCGTCCAAAGTTTTGATTGAGTCCTCACAACAACTCTGCATGGCTGGAATTATCACCCACATTTTAGTAACGAGGAATCTGGATTTGGAGAGATTAAAAGTCTTGTTCAAGTTTACACAGAAAGTGTGTTGTTTAGTTGGGATTAGAAGCTAGTCTGGTCTCATTAAAATCTATACGCTTGTTGTTTTCAAAAAAGCTTTCCTAATAACACAGTCCTCTCCACTTCAGTCTTCATCCATGAGCCATCCATACACCATTTGGTGGGTTCATAATTGGGCCCAACATCGCCATTAATCTTATAATCCAGGTCAGCAGTGGATGTTACCAATGTGGAATTTTGAAGGTTTCTGCAAGTCCTCCACAGGTCCTTAAAGTTCTTTTCCTGAAGTCGCCTTCTGCTTAGACTCACAGTGCTCACCTGCTTCCAACAACCTTTTATTTTCTGGATATAAAAAGAAATTGAATGAGCTTTGCAAAGAAAAATTTAAAATGGTTTCTGTAGTCAAGGACAACTACTAACACTTGCCCAGGGCTTAACTGTCTTCAGCATGTTAATGAGTATATTCATAATTCTGAAAATAATGGGATAGGCATTTAGCCTAGCCATTTAAACATCAGGAGAGACAGCCACATCCCACCTCGTAGTACATGAGTTCCATCCCCGGATGTGGTTCTATTTACCAGCTTCCTGCAAATGTACCTCCTGGGAGGCATCACTAATGACTGAAGTAATTGGGTCCTTGACATCCATGCAGAATAACTGGATATCTCTACACTTGCAAACCGGAAATAGGAATAAAATAGGTTAAGGTGTAGTGTCATGTTTTTGCTCTAAAACGAAAAAGAAGTAAATTTCTGAGGGTTTTTTTTTTTTTCTGGATAAATGTCTAGTCCACTTGGCTTTAGTTCAACAGGATGGATTATTACGAGGGAGGTAGGATGATATCACAAGTTATTTTTCTTAAGGGTGAAATGAAATCATTTTCAAAATCATCAGGAACATTTAAAATAGCATCAGCTTGAAGATGGATGGATAATTAACATTTTCCTACAATATTTTCTTCATTATTTTATTTTAAATATTTTATTTAAATTCCATTTTAAAATCAAAGCTATCATTGCCTATACAATCTTCTGGATAAAATGTGTGTATCATATCATAAAATCTTACCCTTTAAAATGAAGAAAATACTATCCAATAACCTTGAGAGCTTGCACAACACCAATGTCTACATTAATATGGAAACCACACCGATGAAATTAAGCAATCATAAAATAACTAAAAAGGGATTAAAAAAATAAGAAAAGATTCCATTCCCCTTAAGCAGCACACTCTACTTTCTATCTACAAAAAAAAAAAAAAAAAAAAAAAAATTGACAGCAATGTCATCATGAACTTTTTATTCTCTATTGAATAAGATGCCAAAACTTACTTAGCTTATATGTCCTTCTACAGAAATATCATTTAATTAAAACTTCAAATTTACAATCCTAAATGTGATCTCCATAATTCTTTATTTTTATTCAGTTTTGTAAGTCATTTTGTAGAATTCTTCTCAATATATATGAGGGGAATTCACTACAGTAGAATGGTTTATTGGTTAAATCACAAGAGTCTCATTTTAAAAATCTGAAATTTCCTTTAGCTCTAATTGGAAAGTTAATCCAATAAAATTGTTTTAATGGTCAATATCCTGACATTTTTGCCTAATTTACCCAAAGTGAACAAACAGTATGGGGCTGATGAGTCACAGAACTGAGTCAGAATCACTAGGCTGTATGTGGTGCTGGAATCCTGCAATCACTTCATTTCTAGACATCACTGAGATAAATAATGCATAATGTTATAACCCAGCATGAGACTCAATAGTATGACTTAGAAACAGCTTTGTTCTTCCTTCCAGGACAATTATTACCTAGTTAGATGACACTGTGAATGATAAATTGTACCTTAAAATGTTGAGCAATTTTGTTTCCCTCTTCACTTTGCTGCTTTGTTGCACATGATTTTTTAATGAATTTTGAGTGCCGATAGCCATCCAGGTACATTCAGGCACCATGGAAATAGCCTTGGGACATGAGCCTAGGACAGACATTTTCCTTATCACAGAAGCAGGAAATGGAAAAAAATAGAAAACTCTGTTTTCAGAGTCAACATCAAGATCTATCCTATTTTTATTGAGAACATTTCTGGAAAACAAGAAAAGTTTCTTTACCTTACTCCCACTAACTTGCTTGCAGTTTGTGACCTTATCTAAATATGTCATTGTTATTGCTTAGGCTTCAAGTTCATGTTGCTGTAGATCCATACAAAAATATATTATCTGTCAATGCACGTGCCAGAGGGTGGTGGTGTGGGGGATTGTGGGCAAAGCTTCCTTATATCTTAAAGGAAAGAGAGTGGCTTCAGCTCCTGGGGAATTGCCAGTTGTCATAACAAATCATGGACACTTAGCTCAGACATCAACAAACTTCATTCTACTGATAAGGTACATTTTATTAGTCCCCTCTATTGCCTCTCCCTAGTTACTAAGATGAAGACCACAAGAATTCTATGAAGTAGCATTTGCCTCAAGCAGTTGAAAATAAAAGGCCAGTGTATCTACTGGGCTGACAAGCCAGCATCAGCAAAAAAAAAAAAATGCTCACAGAATTGGTTCACTGAAGGAGCAGAATACAGACCTCATGAATAAATTTTGAATACATTTTAAACAATGGGAAGCTTAAACAAAAAAAAAAAATTGAATTTATTCTTCTGAATAATGATACAAAATTTTACCTATATTTCCAATGTACACAAAATCTGATTTCTACTCTTGTAGTTTTTTTATTAATATTATTATTTATAGGCGGAGAGACAGAGACAAAGAGAGCTCCAGCCACTGATTCACTCCCCAGAGCCCTGTAATGGACTGAACTGGGCCAAATCTGAGAGCCAGAAACTCAGTTGAGGTCTCCCACATGGGTGGTAGGGACTCATGTACTTGAGTCGTTACCTGCTGCCTCTCAGGGTTGCATTGTTAGTTGATATTGGGATCTAGGGCCCGGGTTGCAAACAGGTACTCCAGTGTAAGGCACGACATCATAACCACATGTTAACCACTAGTTCAAACGCCAGGCCCTGCTCTTTGATTTTATTTAAAAGTGCCAATTCCTATTTGGACAGTAAAACAAAACTGTTGGATCTCTTTGGATAGTTTACTTAGCATTGTCCCATTGTGAAATACTGAAATCAAAAGGCAAATTCAGGAAAATAGGAAAGAAATTTAACCACAGTTGATGGGAATGACCACATGGTTGTACCACCAAGTAGTGGGTGTGGGATTGGGTTCAGAGCTAAATGGAACCCCATTTTTCTTGCATTTTCCCTGTTTTCATTAAAAGTAGAGAATCGTCAAAATAAACATAGGAAAAATATTTAGAAACATACTTAAAGAGAAAGCAAGAGAAACAACCCAAGCATAACTTTTTTCCCATAATTTTATTATTTCAGGTCTAAACATTCCATCAGGACTAAGACAGATTCATGTATACCCCTCAATTGCATCTCCTTTCTCCCTTTATGTTTAACTTAAAGATTTTCTGAATAAGTTTCTGAAAACCAGTTTTTATGTGGACATGGCTTGTTCTAGAGAGAGAATAGAGCCAAAGTGTACATGCAGATATACGTATATTGCTTATTTTCCTTAAGAGGACATGGTCTTGTTTCCTGCTGCAGGACAGCCAGATAGCAAGATGCACATCTTTAATTTCAGAAAGAATCCTTCCTTAAAAGTGTGCATGCTGCTCAATGAAAGGGAGTCCACTGCCCGCCCCACGCCCCTTCTTTCAAGTGGAAGAGAAAACTACAGAACCACGGGTGGAGCGTGAAGCTTCGAGCAATCTTTAAGCCAGGAAAAAAAAAGGCTGCTTGAGAAGTGACTTATCCTGCAAGTTGCTCAATCTTTCCTGTGGCATAATTTATTACTGTGTTTAGCAGGTTTCTCCAAGTTGCTGTTTTATCATTTACGTGAAACTGTAATGAAGAGGTTAATCATGGCTCACCAGGGGTTATGAAGTTGGAGTCTATTAATGATTTGAATGGAGTCCAGGTATTTCAAACCCTCCAGCATATTGACAGAAACCAGTTATTAACAAGGGCCATGCCCTACATACTCAGGAGCGCATGGTAATTTCTACTCTGAGCAAATCTGGATTTGAAAGAGAATTTGGGAAAGTCAAAGGGTCACCTCTGCTAGCTGCATGAGTCAAACGTAACATTGTATAAGCTATTTTTTTTTTTCAAATTGTCTGACAATTCTCAGTTAAGAGTGCTGGCTATGGAGTCAGAATGCTGAAATAGGAAACTGATCTTTTCAAGTTGTTACCTGAATGACTTTTGGCTGATTCTTTCATCTCAATATGTCTCAGTTCATTTTTTAATCATAAAATGAGGATCACTGACATACTTGGGGCTATTTTGAGCATAAAATAAGGTAATCCACGAGACAGGCTTAGCCAGGGACTTAATATATCAGCACTCGATGAGTGTCAGCAATCATTAGTGTTATTATCATTAATATTATTATTATCATCAATTTCCTTCACAGTAGGGTGAAAATAAAAGACAATAACTTAAAATAAGAAACTGAACAGAAAAAATTTGGAAAATTTTAAAAAATAATGGCATACACAAAATTCTACTTAAGAATTTGTTCACTACTGCAGTGCACCAATACTTTCACTAATCTCTAGGACTCTTCAGAAAACTTCCTCCCTTTCCATATGAATTTTACCTGCTGATGCAACTATCCCCCAGTTTGAATAAGGTTTCTTTCATTGTCGTGATTATTCACTGAGCTGAGTCTGAACGTCTTTGTGATGGTAACTAACACCATTCATTTTTCCAAAGAGTATTTTACTGTAGAAGGTAGGTCATAACAGTTGCCAAGAAGGTATAACAGTAAATTGCTACATAAAACAATTATATCCTACTTTGCGGATTCCTTATAGTACCTATTTTTGCATGTTTTCTTTAGAATTCTTTAGAATTTATTAGAATGGAGCTAATACTTATTTGTATGTTAGTGTCACTGGAGGACATTAACTGGTACTAGCAAGAACTTTTAAAGCAAAAGTGTTTACCTTTGGGGGAGACTTGGACTGGAACACTAAAGGGGAGCTCACACTCTGTCCTTTTTCTCCCTTTCTTTCTCATCCCTTGAAATAACTAAAATTAAAACTAAGCAGCTTTGGGAAGTATCGTATAATAGAATCAAGCAGGGGCTGGCTGTCTACATTCCAAAGTTGGGGAAGACTCTTCATGGTCTGATAGAGAAAAACTCTTATCAAAGTGCTCTCGAAATACTAAACTGTACTTTTTATGTTGCCATATGTAAAGATTTTATACGTAATGAAATTGTAAAGCCCTAGGGATTTTAAAGCTTTAATATTATACATTCTCAGTGCTCCTTGATGAAGTAGTCCTTTGTTTAGAATATCAATAATAACTAGTTTGCATATCTCTTATGCCAGTTACTAACTCATATGTACTAGAAAAGAATCTTTTTTTTGGATTTATTTTTCCCCAGAAACTTTTTATTCAAGGTATACAAACTTCATGTATTTCATAAATACAACTTTAGGAACATAGTGGTAGTGATTCTTCCCACCGTACCCACCCTCCCATCTCCACTCCCACCTTTCTTCCTCCTTGCTCTCCCATCCCCATTCTTATTTTTTACTAAGATCTATTTTAAATTATCTTTATACACCGAAGATTAACTCTATACTAAGTAAAGTTCACAAATAGTATGAAAAAAAAAAAAAAAACACATGCTCCTCAAGAGTTTTTTTTTATATTTCTTTTGATCTCTTCCATGACCCACTGTTCATTCAGGAGCATACCCTTGTCCCCATGTGCCTGCACATGTTCCAGAGGCTCTCAAGTTGTTGATCGCCAGGTTCATTCCATTGTGGTCAGAGAAGATGCATGGTATGATCTCTATTCCTTCGAATTTGCTGAGACTTGCTCTTCAGCCTGGCCTGTGGTCTATCCTAGAGAAAGTTCCATGCACTGGTGAGAAGAACATGCACTCCACAACTGGAGGATGACAAGTTCTGAGGCTATCTATCAGGTTCACCTGGTCCACAATGTCAATTAGCTGCTCTTTCCTTGCTGATCCTCTGTCTGGTTGATCTGTCCATTGCCAAAAGTGGGGTATTGAAGTCCTCCATTACTATTGTATTGGACTCTATGTCTCTCTTTAGATACAACTACATTTGTTTAAAATAATTAGATGTGTATACATTTATTATAGTCACATGTTTCTGTTGAATTGATCCTATGATCATTGCATAGTGCCCTTATTTGTCTCTTAACAATTTTGTGTTAAAGTCTGTTTTGTCTGATATCGGGATGGCTACCTCAGCTCTTTTTTGGTTTCTGTTCCCGTGGAATATATTTTTCCTTCCTTTCACTTTCAGTCTGCATGTATCTCTGTTCATGAGGTATGTTTCTTATAGGCAGCAAATAGATGGGTTTTGTTTTCTTTTCCATTCAACTAGTATGTAGCTTTTTTTTTAAACTTTTATTTAATGAATATAAATTTTCAAAGTACAGCTTATGGATTACAATGGCTTCCCCCCCCCCATAACTTCCCTCCCACCCACAACCCTCCCCTTTCCCTCTCCCTCCCCACTTCCATTCACATCAAGATTCATTTTCAATTCTCTTTATATACAGATCAGTTTAGCATATATTAAGTAAAGATTTCAACAGTTTGCACCCACATAGAAACACAAAGTGAAAAATACTGTTTGAGTAATAGTTATAGCATTAAATCACAATGTACAGCACATTAAGGACAGAGATCCTACATGAGGAGTAAGTGCACAGTGACTCCTGTTGTTGACTTAACAAATTGACACTCTTGTTTATGGCATCAGTAATCACCCTAGGCTCTTGTCATGAGTTGCCAAGGATATGGAAGCCTTTTGAGTTCACCAACTCTGATCATATGTAGACAAGGTCATAGTCAAAGTGGAAGTTCGCTCCTCGCTTCAGAGAAAGGTACCTCCTTCTTTGATGACCTAAAGAGTTGAGCTCAACCACATTCAAGGTGACCACTGATAAGCAATGACTTGGCCCTGCCATCCTTGCACAAATACCCCCATTGTTTACATTGGACTTCCTTTGTACCTTTACTGGGAGATTTCCCACTTTCACCATCTTTCATAGTGATGATCGTATATCTGTGTTTCCGTGTGTAGCACATCCTTAAGCATCTCTTATAAGGCTGGGTGGGTGGTGACAAATTCTTTCAAATTCTGTTTGTTATGGAAGGTCTTTATTTCACCTTCCTTCATAAATACGAGCTTTTCAGGGTATAGTATTCTGAGCTGATGATATTTTCTCTTAAGACTTGGAATATGTCTCACCATTTCTCTCCTAGCCTGGAGGGTTTCTGATGAGAAATCATCTGTGAGTCTAATTGGAGATTATCTGAAAGAAATCTGGTGTTTCTCTGATGCACATCCTAGAATCTTTTCTTTATGTTTTATGGTGGAGAGTTTGACCACAGTGTGTCATGGTGAAGATCCCTCTGGTCATTTCTATTAAGAGCTCTACAGGGGCGGAGCCAAGATGGCGGAATAGTGAGGGCGCGCACCGATAGTCCGGGAAAATTTAGTTTAATAAAAGGGGAGTTACGGTAGCCGCAGAAAATAGAACCAAACAAAAATTGCAGGGGAAACCCTTCTGAATGGAGCAGGCGTGAATCGGACGACCTACTGGGAGAACAAGGTCGCCCACCGCACGGAAGCAAAGTCTCGGGACCCAGCCGCAGAAGCCCCAGGGTCTGCGCGACAGTGCTCCAAGGAGAGTGCACGCCACACAGAAAACAGCGGGGAGACTTGAGACGCTCAGGGCTCCGAGTCCACACATCAGCGCTGGAAGGGGAGGTGAGCTCAATAACCCGAGACATTGGTGGGGAAACGGGGGTCAGAATCTAGAGGGGGGCCGGAAAGTGCAGCAAACTCACTACCGGAAAGAAGGAAAAAAAAAAGCTTTGGGGTTTCTCTTCCCCCTAACCTTGCAAAGGTTACAAGCCTGCAAGACTTGAAGAATTCCCAAGAGACAAAGAGCAGGCCTCCTCTTTGGATTTACATATCAGTGGGGGAGAGTTAAGGAACTGAGTCACTACAATTCAGTAGCCTAGGCAACCCAGTGGGAGTCCAGAGGAGCCAAAGACTGGAAGCTAAATACCATCAATTCTGCACAGCCCTGCCCTGCAGTGTTACTTACCCCCTGAATAAATAAAATAAATAAATAAATAAAAAGAGAGAGATTTACCACGCATAACCTGAGGGTGTCACCTTTGCACACCCTTAACCTGGAAGAACCAGGCAGAGCTCTCAGGCCCCACCCATCTCAAGCCTCCAAGGCTCCTCCAACAGCAGGCAGTCCACTTAACACGGACACAGTATAAAAAAAAAAAAAAAAAGAAAAAAAAAAAAGCGCACAGTGACGCAAGAAGAATTAACTATGCCGAGTAACAAACACAGAAATAGAGGGAGCAAGATCAACGATGACACTATGATGCCTCCAAATAAGCAAAACACCCCAAACCAAGAGTATGAAGATGATGAGATAGAAGAAATGCAAGATACGGATTTCAAAAAATTTATGATAAGAACATTTAGAAGTTTTCAAAAGCAAATCCTTGAACTACAGAAATCCTTAATGGACAAGATTGAAAATCTTTCTCGTGAAAATGAAATTTTGAGGAAGAGTCAAAATGAAACTCAGAAACTAGTAGAACAGGAAAGTGTAATAGTCAAGAGAAATCAAAATGAAATGAAGAGCTCAATAGATCAAATGACAAACACATTAGAAAGCCTTAAAAACAGAATGGGTGAAGCAGAAGAGAGAATATCGGACTTAGAAGATAGAGCACAGGAAAACATACAGTCAAACCAAAGAAAAGAAGAGGAAATTAGAAACCTGAAAAATATTGTTGGGAATCTACAGGATACTATTAAAAAAACCAACATTCGAGTTCTAGGAGTTCCTGAAGGCATGGAGAGAGAGAAAGGATTGGAAGGCCTTTTTAGTGAGATACTAGCAGAGAACTTTCCAGGTTTGGAGAAGGACAGAGATATCCTAGTACAGGAAGCTCATAGAACCCCCAATAAACACGACCAAAAGAGATCCTCACCACGACACGTTGTAATTAAACTTACCACAGTGAAACATAAAGAAAAGATCCTAAAATGTGCAAGAGAGAAACGTCAGATTACTCTCAGAGGATCTCCAATCAGACTCACAGCTGACTTCTCATCAGAAACCCTACAAGCTAGGAGGGAATGGCGAGACATAGCACAGGTGCTAAGAGAGAAAAATTGCCAGCCCAGAATATTATATCCTGCCAAGCTCTCATTTGTGAATGAAGGTGAAATAAAGACCTTTCATAGCAAACAGAAATTGAAAGACTTTGTGGCCACTCGTCCGGCCCTGCAAAAGATACTTAAAGATGTGCTACACTCAGAAACACAGAAACACGGCCATCAATATGAAAGAAGGGAAAGGAAGAACACCTACCAGTAAAAGAGCATGGGAAGCTCAAAGCATATACTAGAAAATATTTCCGGGAAAATGGCAGGGCAAAGTCACTACGTATCAATTGTCACATTGAACATTAATGGTCTGAATTCTTCAGTTAAAAGACACCGTTTAGCTGACTGGCTCACAGAACACAACCCAACTATTTGTTGCCTATAAGAAACACATCTCTCTAACAAAGAGGCATGCAGACTGAAAGTGAAAGGTTGGAAAAAGATATTCCATGCCAACAGAACCCAAAAAAAAGCAGGTGTAGCCATATTAATATCAGACAAAATAAACTTTAATACAAAAACTGTTAAGAGAGACAAAGAGGGACACTATATAATGATTAAGGGTTCAATTCAACAGGAAGATGTAACTATTATAAATGTATATGCACCTAATTACAGGGCACCGGTCTATTTAAAAGATATGTTAAGGGACTTAAAGGGAGATTTAGATTCCAATACAATAGTACTGGGGGACTTCAATACTCCACTCTCAGAAATAGACAGATCATCCGGACAGAAGATCAACAAGGAAACAGCAGATTTAATTGACACTATTGCCCAAATGGATCTAACAGATATCTACAGAACCTTCAACCCTACATCTACAGACTTCACATTCTTCTCAGCAGCGCATGGAACCTTCTCTAGGATTGATCACATACTAGGCCATAAAGCAAGTCTCAGCAAATTTAAAAGAATTAGAATCATACCATGCATCTTCTCAGACCACAGCGGGATGAAGCTGGAAATTAGCAACTCAGGAAACCCCAGAAAGTATGCAAACACATGGAGACTGAACAACATGCTCCTGAATGAACACTGGGTCATTCAAGAAATCAAAAGAGAAATCAAAAACTTTCTGGAAGTAAATGAAGACAACAACACAACATATCAAAACTTATGGGATACAGCAAAAGCAGTATTGAGAGGCAAATTTATAGCAATAGGTGCCTATATCAAGAAATTGGAAAGGTACCAAATAAATGAGCTTTCAGCGCACCTCAAGGACCTAGAAAAACTGCAGCAAACCAAACCCAAATCTAGTAGGAGAAGAGAAATAATTAAAACCAGAGAAGAAATTAACAGGATTGAATCCAAAAAAACATTACAAAAAATCAGCCAAGCGAGAAGCTGGTTTTTTGAAAAAATAAACAAAATTGACACCCCATTGGCCCAACTAACTAAAAAAAGAAGAGAAAAGACCCAAATCAATAAAATCAGAGATGAAAAAGGAAACGTAACAACAGACACCACAGAAATAAAAAGAATCATCAGAAATTACTACAAGGACCTGTATGCCAGCAAACAGGAAAACCTATCAGAAATGGATAGATTCCTGGACACATGCAATCTACCAAAATTGAACCATGAAGACATCGAAAACCTAAATAGACCCATAACTGAAACAGAAATTGAAACAGTAATAAAGGCCCTCCCAACAAAGAAAAGCCCAGGACCAGATGGATTCACTGCTGAATTCTACCAGACATTTAAAGAAGAACTAATCCCATTTCTTCTCAAACTATTCAGAACAATCGAAGAAGAGGGAATCCTCCCAAATTCTTTCTATGAAGCCAGCATCACCTTAATCCCTAAGCCAGAGAAAGATGCAGCACTGAGAGAAAATTACAGACCAATATCCCTGATGAACATAGATGCAAAAATCCTCAATAAAATTCTGGCCAACAGAATACAACAACACATCAGGAAAATCATCCACCCAGACCAAGTGGGATTCATCCCTGGTATGCAGGGATGGTTCAACATTCGCAAATCAATCAATGTGATTCACCACATTAACAGACTGCAGAAGAAAAACCATATGATTATCTCAATTGATGCAGAGAAAGCATTTGATAAAATTCAACACCCTTTCATGATGAAAACTCTAAGCAAATTGGGTATAGAAGGAACATTCCTCAATATAATCAAAGCAATTTATAAAAAACCCACAGCCAGCATCCTATTGAATGGGCAAAAGTTGGAAGCATTTCCACTGAAATCTGGCACCAGGCAGGGATGCCCACTCTCACCACTGCTATTTAACATAGTTCTGGAAGTTTTATCCAGAGCCATCAGACAAGAAAAAGAAATCAAAGGAATACAAATCAAGACGGAAGAAGTCAAACTATCCCTCTTTGCAGACGATATGATTCTGTACTTAGAGGATCCAAAGAACTCTACTAAGAGACTATTGGAACTCATAGAGGAGTTTGGCAAAGTGGCAGGATATAAAATCAATGCACAAAAATCAACAGCCTTTGTATACACAAGTAGTGCCATGACTGAGAAAGAACTGCTAAGATCAATCCCATTCACAATAGCTACAAAAACAATCAAATACCTTGGAATAAACTTAACCAAGGACGTTAAAGATCTCTACGATGAAAATTACAAAACCTTAAAGAAAGAAATAGAAGAGGATACCAAAAAATGGAAAAATCTTCCATGCTCATGGATTGGAAGAATCAACATCATCAAAATGTCCATTCTCCCAAAAGCAATTTATAGATTCAATGCAATCCCAATCAAGATACCAAAGACATTCTTCGCAGATCTAGAAAAAATGATGCTGAAATTCATATGGAGGCACAAGAGACCTCGAATAGCTAAAGCAATCTTGTACAACAAAAACAAAGCCGGAGGCATCACAATACCAGATTTCAGGACATACTACAGGGCAGTTGTAATCAAAACAGCATGGTACTGGTACAGAAACAGATGGATAGACCAATGGAACAGAATTGAAACACCAGAAATCAATCCAAACATCTACAGCCAACTTATATTTGATCAAGGATCTAAAACTAATTCCTGGAGCAAGGACAGTCTATTCAATAAATGGTGCTGGGAAAACTGGATTTCCACGTGCAGAAGCATGAAGCAAGACCCCTACCTTACACCTTACACAAAAATCCACTCAACGTGGATTAAAGACCTAAATCTACGTCCTGACACCATTAAGTTATTAGAGAACATTGGAGAAACCCTTCAAGATATTGGCACAGGCAAAGAATTTCTGGAAAAGACCCGGGAGGCACAGACAGTCAAAGCCAAAATCAACTATTGGGATTGCATCAAATTGAGAAGTTTCTGTACTGCAAAAGAAACAGTCAGGAGAGTGAAGAGACAACCGACAGAATGGGAAAAAATATTTGCAAACTATGCAACAGATAAAGGGTTAATAACCAGAATCTACAAAGAGATCAAGAAACTCCACAAAAACAAAACCAACAACCCACTTAAGAGATGGGCCAAGGACTTCAATAGACATTTTTCAAAAGAGGAAATCCAAATGGCCAACAGGCACATGAAAAAATGTTCAAGGTCACTAGCAATCAGGGAAATGCAAATCAAAAGCACAATGAGGTTTCACCTCACCCCGGTTAGAATGGCTCACATACAGAAATCTACCAACAACAGATGCTGGCGAGGATGTGGGGAAAAAGGGACACTAACCCACTGTTGGTGGGAATGCAAACTGGTCAAGCCACTATGGAAATCAGTCTGGAGATTCCTCAGAAACCTGAAGATAACCCTACCGTTCGACCCAGCCATCCCACTCCTTGGAATTTACCCAAAGGAGTTTAAATTGATAAAGAAAAAAGCGGTCTGCACCCTAATGTTTATTGCAGCACAATTCACAATAGCCAAGACCTGGAACCAACCTAAATGCCCATCAATGGTAGACTGGATAAAGAAATTATGGGATATGTATTCTTTAGAATACTATACCGCAGTAAGAAACAACGAAATCCAGTCATTTGCAACAAAATGGAGGAATCTGGAACACATCATGCTGAGTGAAGTAAGCCAGTCCCAAAGGGACAAATACCATATGTTCTCCCTGATTGGTGACAACTGACTGAACACCAAAAAGGAAACCTCCTGAAGTGAAATGGACACTATGAGAAATGGTGACTTGATCAGCATAGCCCTGACTGCTAATGGACAACTTAATACATTATCCCTCATAGTATTTTTTTTTTTTGTCTGTTCTACTTAATATGACTGGTTTAATTCTGTAATTATCACACAGTTATTCTTAAGTGTTGAAAATTAACTGAAATGTGATCCCTGTTAAACATAAAAGTGGGAATAAGAGAGGGAAGAGATGTATAATTTGGGGCATGCTCGGGCTGACTTGCCCCAATTGGTAGAGTTGGAAACATACTAGGGGATTCCAATTCAATCCCATCAAGGTGGCATGTGCCAATGCCATCTCACTATTCCAAGTGATCAATTTCAGTTCACAATTGATCATAATGAAAGGACTAAGAGTCAAAGGGAGCACATAAACAAGTCTAGTATCTGCTAACACTAACCGATAGAATAAATAAAGGGGAGAGTGATCCAACATGGGAAGTGAGATACTCAGCAGACTCATAGAATGGCGGATGTCCTAAATAGCACTCTGGCCTCAGAATCAGCCCTAAAGGCACTCGGATCTGGCTGAAAAGCCCATGAGAGTATTTCAGGCATGGAAAGCCAAGACACTCTGGCAAAAGATCTCTGTGAGTGAGATCCCAGTGGAAAGAACAGGTCTTCAAAGAAGGAGGTACCTTTCTCTGAAGGGAGGAGAGAACCTCCACTTTGACTATGACCTTGTCTAAACAAGATAAGAGTCGGAGAACTCAAGGGGCTTCCATAGCCTTGGAAACTCATGACTGGTGCATAGGGAGATTACTGATGCCATAAACAGGAGTGTCAATTTGTAAAGTCAACAACAGGAGTCACTGTGCACTTACTCCTCATGTAGGATCTCTGTCCTTAATGTGCTGTACACTGAGGCTTAATGCTATAACGAGTACTCAAACAGTATATTTCACTTTGTGTTTCTATGGGGGTGCAAACTGTTGAAATCTTTACTTAATGTACACTAAACTGATCTTCTGTTAAAAAAAAAAAAAAAAAAAAAAAAAGAAACTATCAACTCCCAACTTGACTCTCACTGGGATTAAACATGACAATAGGTCTGATCTGATTTCATCATCATTTAAAAAAAATCATCTATTATTTTTCACTTTATGTTTCTGTGTGGGAACAAACTGTTGAAATCCTTACTTAAGGTATACTAAGCTGATCTTCTGTATACTAAGATAATCGAAAATGAATCTTGATGTGAATGGAAGGGGAGAGGGAGTGGGAAAGGGGAGGGTGGTGGGTGGGAGGGACGGTATGGGGGGGAAAGCCATTGTAACCCATGAGACGTACTTTGGAAATTTATATTCATTAAATAAAAGATAAAAAAAAAAAAAAAAAAAAAGAGCTCTACACACTACTTGCACTTGGATATCCCTTTTCCTCTCCAAATTAGGGAAGTCCACTGCAATTATTTCATGAAAAAAGGCCTTCCAATCCACTCTCTGCCCATGCCTCCAGGAACTCCCAAGACCTGTATGTTGGGTCCTTTGATAGTATCCCACAGATCTTCAATAGTGCCTTTCAGTTTTCTAATTTCTTCTTCCTTCTTTTGGCCTGACTGTAAAATTTCCAGAAATTTTTCTTCTAACTTGTATATTCTTACTTCTGCCTCATTGATTCTGTTGTTAAGCTTTTCCACTGCATTTTTTATTTGTTCTATTGAATTTTTCATTTCCAATATCTTGCTATGATTCTCTTTAAAAATCTCAATTTCATAAGAAAAATTGTCTTTCATCTCGTGTATGGATTTTGTTAGTTCATGGTTCTGATTCTGATTGCTTCTAAGTAATCCTGAGATCAATTTTTTGAATTTCTTTTCTATCATTTCTTCACTCTCTTCATTTTTACATTCTTGTGTTGAAATGTTGTTGTGTTCCTTTGAGGAATCATGTTGCCTTCCTTATTCTTGTTTCTTGAATTGCTGTGTTTAGTTTTAGGCAGTTGTGTAGATACTTGTTTGTCCATTTTTTTTCCCCTTTGATGGCTTTTATCTTTGTACTATGCCTCAGTGGATTAGCAGAGTGTCTGCTTTTTCAGTGAATACCTGAGGCATGTGCTGGGTGTGGCCAGGGTGCTCTGAGGGGAGTGTCAAAGACAAATCTCAAATTAGGTGTGGTAAATCAATCAATCTCTCTCTCTCTCTCTCTCTCTCTCTCTCTCACCTCTTATCTCCATGTTTTGAAACTATTTTCTTCTGATTTGTTTCATTTGCACATAAATTACATCTCTATGGTGACTCATAGCATCCCTCAGTTTACATCAGGATCAAAATTAGGGATCCTTATACACAGAGGATTTCTCCAATCAAATAAGTTAACAAAAATCAGTGTTTTATCTTGTTAGATATCATTATTTCATGTATTCATCTTGACCAAATATTATGTTTAATGCAATAGAATATACTTATGGGTTAGACCTGCCCAACTCAGGAATGGGAGATATAGAGTAGGCAAACTCCTACTTGCACCATATAAACTAAGTTAAAGGGCAAGAAGAATTATGTTGATGTCTAAATAATGTATAATGGGTTTTCACAGGCTGAAACAATAGTTGATATGTGTTTTACCTAATACAGAATTATATCTATTTTGCATGTGCACTTGTAGGTATTATCTCTCAGCTTTGACTCCTAAATAGACATCTTCATTCACACTCTGTATTTTAAAAAGCAAAGATAAATACAATATGTGCCAAGAAGTTTTTTTAAGAACTTTATATATATTAATGCATTAATATGCATAACAAATGCAGAAGTTACTTCTATTACCCTTATTTTACAGATAAGGACTCTGAGTCACCAAGGGATTAGTGGTTTTTGCAAAGTCACATAGCAATAGAGACAGAGCCAGAAATCAAATACAGTCCGGCTACAGAATTCATCATCTTATCCATTTTATGAGGAACCACTTCCTGTATGTGGTATTCAATAAATGTGTGCTGAATGACTAAATACTTGCATGCATGGTAAATAGAACTTAAGCAGCAGAACAATTAAAGGAAATCAGATTGTGGATTTTCATCCTAAGATTGTATCCATTAGATCTTATTCCCTTTGGAATAATTCACTTCAATGTTCTTCTGAATTAGTTTTTTGTTGTTTGTTTTGTTTAGTTTTGTTTTTTACTGACTTAGAGTATGTTTTCATTGGCATGCATTTCATCTCCTCCTCTGAGTCAAAAGTTTTCTTGTAACCAATGTTCCCTTTACTTATTCCATCCCATTTAGCTCAATATGCTCTTCTAAAAGCTGAAAGACCTAGGGGAGTCATAACTCAGGATGCTAACCTGTGAGATTCATTTTATAAAAAGATAAAAGCCCTATCAAGTTATTAAACGTGGGATTTAGTATTCTGTAAAGAATATATTTGCAATTAGAAAATTTTGCAACATTTAGGCCTTGTTATACAATAAAATGTTATATGTGAACTTGTGCATTTTGCTTTCTGTATAAACTTAGTCCTATGTATACTCTAGCTCAATAGGACAATTTCTATTTGGAATCAATGTTAGGTTTAGCCACAGAATAATTCATTTTAGATTGAGTCTAATTAAGTTTACACGCAATAATTGATGTTGTCTCTCCAGATTCACACATACATACTACTACCAACAACAACCACCCTGTAACCCACAGTTATCAAATATCAAATCTGCTTGAGTGGCTCAGAGGACACAAAGGCTCAGAAGATATATTCAGGAGTTGAGGAAATAGTCTTTCCCAAACCTATCAATCTAATTTAGTTTACAGGAGGTAGAAGCAACTCTGAGTCCGTGAAAGGCAACATCACACTCAGGACTGCTTAAAGTTGCCTGTTGCCATAGGTCTGTAGTGTGGGTGCCACTGAGCTCTGTCTTCTGCTCTGTTTTAGACTCCAGCTCACTGCTATTACGTGCCCTGAGAGGCAGCAAGGGACAGCTCAAGTGTTTAGGTCCTTGCCACCCATGAGGGATATCTGGATTGGTTTCCTACTCCTAGCTTCATCCTGGCCCAGTCCTGGATGCTGAGGGCATTTGGGGACTGAACCAATGGACAGGAAAGCTCTTTCTGTCTGTCTCTCAGAGCCTCTGCTTTCAAATAAACAACACTAAAATAAATTTTAAAAATTTAAATAAATAAAATATAACCATGACATGAAATATAATTTGCAGCAAGTGTATCTCTCAAGAAGGAAGGAAAAAACTAGAATTATAAGTTAATAAGATTAAAATAAAGTCAGACTTTAATAAAGTTAAAATTGTTACAGGTGTTCAATTGGTTTTGAATTGTTTGTTTAGTTATATGTATATTACATATGTATTAAGCATATATATATATGCATGTATTTTTTTAAATGTCAAAAATCCTGAGAGAAGGCTTCCTAAAAGTCAAGTACGGAGATAAATCATAGATTAACTCCATAGCCCAGTGACAAGTCTTACAACAATTTTAAATGTTGCTTTTTTCAATTTCTAAAGACCAACCACTCATAAAAGTTTTTGTTAGTTGCGATTAATATTCTGCCATAAATAATTTCTTAACCATTCCTGTCTGTTTTCACCCCCATTATATTTTCCTTTTATTTTATAGGCACAAGTTAAGAAGCAGTTTATATAGTCTTCTCATGTGTTAATCTTTTTCTCAGTGGACATCATTGTGAAGAGATGAACACATAGAAACCAGTTATCTGCTTCCTAGTCATTTCACATGTCAGTTCCATTCATCTTCCGGTGAGTAAGTCAGTGTGAAGTAGCAGAGACCTTCCAAAGAAAAACGAGCTAGTGTGGCCTCCCATTGTTTTCTATTGTATCCACTGCAATTATTCATTCATCTTCTGCACAATCTTTTCATATTCATAACTTGGAAAAAGTTAGTATGATTTTTACTAACAGAAATGTCAGTTATTCAGAGCAAATATTATTCAGAGTAAATATAAAGGAATGTGTGATAAGTTGCATTTAGAGAGGGAAAAATGTGCAATTAATGCCCACTTGTGGCTCCTGATTGGTTCTGTTTGAAAAGACAAAATTTGATTAATATGTATCTTAGCATTATTGAAAAATGATTTCTCATAGCAGAAAATTAAACAGCTAACATTAGGCAGCCAGAGAACATGTTGCATGAAAATCCTTCACAAAGGATCTTAATAAAAGACTGAGATAATTTACTGAGATAACTACAACTGAAACACACATAATAAAATGTGATAAGCAATATTTTAAATTAAATGATCATATATATATGTATATATATATGTGTGTGTATATATATATATAATATTTGAAATCACATTGCAAAGCAAATAAAGAAAAAAATAGGGAAGGCCATCAATACTAAGCCAACCCCTGATTACAGTGCATGGGCTTCCAGGTAACTCACAACGTAACTTGAAAACATGATTTGCATTCCCTGGGTGCCAGGGTCAGCAAAAGGCCGGGGGTCTGCTCAGGCCACCCAGGGCCCAGGATATTTTGTGAGAAACCACAGGGTAAAACACAAGGTACCACAAAATGTATATGTGTGGAGAAAACAGCAACACTGCTACAAATGTCTCCAGTGGAATGCCTGATAGGAATAAAATCAAACACATAAAAGGTAGAAAAAGATAAATGAAATTGTAAAAGAAAATCAATAGATGCCTGAAAGATAGACCTTCTCGAGTGGTTTTTTAATATGCCAGTGTGCTAAGTGTTTTTCCTCATTATATCCTTTAGTCCTGCAAATAACTTACGCAAAGAGCCCAGCACAATTGCTGGCATATAGTAGGACTCTATAAACGAAGTGAAAGTCACCACCATTATTTTTATTAATCACACCTCTTGCCATTAACATTTTATTGGGAAATAAAAATGTTCAATAGAGAGGAAAGCATGTGTCTAAAGTGGGAGAGAGTGAGGCATATTTGTTAAGTGCCTACAAAGTGTAAGGTTTTTTTTACATGCTTTAATCTATCAACTTAAAATAACTCTGGGAATTAACTTTAGTATCCCAAAGTTACAGCTGAGAACGTTGAAAATGTCTTTTTTACCTTAAAATATTTTTCTGGAGACTAATTGGCTTAGTAACAATAGATATAATTGAAATAAAAAATGTATGATTTCATATACATATACACTCATGTACCACAAAATGAGATTTCAGTCAACAAAGAACTGCACATATACCGGTGGTGACAGTGAACTCATAAGGTTATATAAGATAATTAAATCATAATCATATCTCTTCATATGAGTACAATCAATGGTGTGCTCACAATGATGAGATCATCTAACAGTACATTTTCCAGAGCCTATGCCTGTCATTAAGAGATGCATAATTGTGTGTGTATGTGTACAAGTATGTGGGTGTATAGACATATATGTTGGTATATATGTATACAAATATATAATCTCGGTGAAGAAAAAATAGTGAAACATCCTGACACTAAAATTTAGATTAAGAGGCCAATTCATGCCACATATTCAGGTAGAGGAGAGCTACCTATTGAGCTCTGTACTTCTTCACATTCATCACAAAGAAATAACAGCAATTTATAGACACCATTGTGTGTACATGAAGCAAGCAAAACAGATAATAAATATATTCTTTTTTGTTCCTGATACTTTAACTACAGAGAAGTCAGAGCAAAAATTTCCTTGTCTCTCAAAAAATAATCCAACTGAATAAGAATAAAAGAAATGCAAAATCCATCTTGAGTGAAACAAGCAGGCATTTGTAACTCTGGAACAATGTAAAACTACAGAAAGGTTAGTAGATAAAAAGTAAAGCACTTAGCAGGGATGAGATTCAAGCTAAGCAAAAGACGAAAGGGAGCTCATTTATATATTATATTTTCAGGAGGATAAGAAAGGATATTGCACCATAAGGAAGAAAATCATATTAAAAGAAACAATACCTAAATAACACAAAGTACCTCCCGAACATTATATAATTATGTAGTATAGAAGTTTCAATATAATATTGTGACAGCCAAATCTCTCTCTCTCTCTCTCTCTATATATATATATAGTATATATAATTATATATAACTATATAAGGAGAAATTTCTATATATATAATGTACATAAAAATTTGTATGATATATATAGAAAAGCCAGCATCGACTGGGAACATGAGAGCTTTATTTTTTAAAAAATTTACAGATAAATTAGAAAGGATAAGATAATTTGAGGAATGGTTCATGAGGTCCAGCAACCTGATTTCAGAACAAAGATGAAGAAAACACTCTAAATTTTCCAGACAATAAACAGGTCATCTACAAGAAGAGATACAGGAATTCCAGAATCTACATGAGAATTTTCAACAGTGGCTTATAAAGGAAACCAAGGAGAAATTCCTTCAATATTTGAATGAAAAATAAAAGTTTCCTAGAAATCTGCATCATTCAGCAAATCTGTGAGTAGAATGATGATTTAAAAAAATTTCAAAGTCTTTCAAAAGGTGATGTCCATATACCTTTTCTTAGGAAATTACCAGAGGTTATGTTCCAGCAAAATTGAAATAATTAGGACAGAAGCTGTCTGAGTGGAGAACTAGAGAGGGTTCAAAATAAAAGGCTCTGGAGAGTGCAGGACTTGAGTGAGAGCAGGAAGGTAGGTAGTTCCTAGAGATATTTTTTTCATCACAAATAAGCAATTCATTATTGTACAGGTTAGAACATGTGAAAAATTATGAAGATTGACAGTTCACAGACTCATTGTAAAGTATGATAAGACTTGGATGTTCAAATATCTGGGAAGTACTTAATGAACTCTTGGGGAAAAGAGTTAAGAAAGGATTATCATAATAACATCAATTTGTTTCCCTCATGAACAATATTTCTCTAATCACAATAGTGAAAGCACAAGTCTTTGAGAGTCTTTCTAGAAAGACACTTTCCTACAATAAAGGTAAGTATGTCTTATCCAGAATAAGTAGGTCCAGAAATGATTCAGATTTCAGACATTTTCAGATTTTGGAATATTTGCACGTTTCAAATAAGATATTTTGGGGATAGAACGCAAGTCTAAAGATGAAATTCTTTTATGCTTCATGTAGACCTTATTCACATATCCTGGAGATAATTTTACTGAATATTTCTAATAAGTTCATTTATGAAACAAAGTTTCATGTTGCCAATTTTCCACATATGGTATCGTATGAGATCCTAAAGTTTTCGATTTTGAAGAATTCCAGATTTTCAGCCTGGGGATGGTCAACTTCTATTAAAACAATCATAGTCTCATAATTTGGCCTATGTATTACTATCAGTTGCATATTGAAAAGCAAGCTTTTCCTCTTTTGCATAACTTGTCAGCATAGAAGATGGTGTTGAAGACATCACTTCTCTCTATTATTATTAATATTATTAAGGTTAGCTTCTTTACACGAGAAACAAAATTTACAAAGTTTTGGGATGAGTGAAAACATTCTATTAAACTATTTTCTATTAAAAAAGAAAGACTTTAGCTGGTGCCGCAGCTCACTAGGCTAATCCTCTGCCTGCGGCACTGGTACTGCCGGTTCTAGTCCCGGTTGGGGCGCCGGATTCTGTTCCAGTTGCTCCTCTTCCAGGCCAGCTCTCTGCTGTGGCCCGGGAAGGCAGTGGAGGATGGCCCAAGCTTGGGCCCTGCACCCACGTGGGAGACCAGGAGGAAGCACCTCGCTCCTGGCTTTGGATTGGCACAGCGTACTGTAGCGGCCATTTGGGGGGTGAACCAACGGAAGGAAGACCTTTCTCTCTATCTCTTTCTCACTGTCTAACTCTGCCTGTCCAAAAAAAAAAAAAAAAAAAGAAAGAATGAAAAGAAAAAAAAAGACAGAAAGACTTTTCCCACCTAACATGGCAACAAGAATTCAGACACTTCTCTGTTTAAGACTCATTTCTCACTTTCCAGAATGCTGGCAAAAACAAAACTGTACTTAGGCTGTTTAAACAAACAACTTGTGACTTTTTTCTGAGTGTTTTTAAGACATTTCCATGAACCTAGTATCTGGTATAGATGGGCTTTGAATTCTCAGATTCCTGCAGCTCTCTGGGTCACTGCTAAACTCTGGACATTGTGCCTCTTGACCACATGCTTTGAGAATGCTTCACAGAAACTCTTGCACAGTGGGAAACATTTGAGTTGGATGGTGCTCTGGTGTTGATTGTGCAGGTCAAGAAACCATACAGGGCCCTGAAACAATTTGCTTTTATTCAAGTTACTTCTCTTTCTCAATTGTCCTAGATCCTGTACCCATAAAGATGCCAAAATATGGTATTAACTACAATTCAAGGAGATTCAAAAGGGAATCAACTTTTTTTTAAAAAGATTTATTTTTATTTATTTGAAAGTCAGAGTTACAGAGAGAGGTAGAGACAGAGAGATAGGTCTTCTATCCACTGGTTCACTCCCCAGAAGGCCGCAACGGCTGGAGCTGTGCCGATCCAAAGCCAGGAGCCAGGAGCTTCTTCCAGGTCTCCCACGTGGGTGAGGGGCCCAAGGACTTGGGCCATCTTCCACTGCTTTCCCAGGCCACAACAGAGAGCTGGATTGGAAATGGAGCAGCTGGGACTTGAACTGGCACCCATATGGGATGCCAAAACTTCTGGCCAGGGCTTTAACCCACTGCGCCACAGCACCGGCCCAGAGAATCAACTTTTCAAAACTATTTTGGCAATTATTTCCAAACAATGTCTGTTTCTATCTTTGCATTCTCTTCAATAGTTTAAATACATAATCAGGAGTTATAAAAAATGAGATTGTTTTAAACATATGGGAATAAAAGTTGTTAAATGGATTGTGAAGTTGTGGTGGTATTCTCTTAAAAATTTTGTGAAGTCATGTAAGAAGTTACTGCATCCAGGAAGACCTGTAAATTTATACCTACTACTCTACATGCCTGGGTATACGGCATCTTATCCATATATGACTCACTTTTTAGATTAGGTTGAAATTTTGATTTCAAAAATGCAAGATTCTTAGGGTTCTCATAGTATTTTTTTAAATGATATTTACTTCCACTTTAAGAAATGTTTCAAAGAATCTCTGTAGACAGAAGCAGAAGAAAAATTGTAAATTGCTACATCTACACAACTTGATTGTTTTTAAAGTATTGTCTTTTGTTGGACATTTTCCCCTTGTGTGTGTTGTTGGTTCAGGGGGAAGGTCAGAAGAAGCATTCCCAGCCATGCAGGAGCCAGCATTGTGTCACAGAACCTACCTGCCCCTGGGGAGATGCATGTGCTCCTAACAAGCCACTTCAGAGAATTTAGGAAACTCAGCAATCGCACAACCTAACTTGTCAAAGTAAAGTGTTGATACCAAAGTTAACTGAGCCACATTGTTGTGCATTCTGTGAAACCATTGCTTGCAGTGTTGGCGTCCCCATATGAGCATCAGTTTGAGTCCAAGCTGTTCCACTTCCCATCCAGCTCCCTGCCGATGCGCCTGGGAAAGCAGTACCTGGGCCAAGTACCTGGGACCCTGCCACCCACGCGGGAGACCTGGATAGAATCCAGGCTCCTGGTTTCGGCCTGGCCCAGTCCTCCCCTTTGTGGCCATTTGGTGAGTGAACCAGCAGGTGGAAGATTCTCTCTCTCTCTCTCTCTCTCTCTGCCTTACAAAAAAAAAAAAAAAAAAGAATATTTTTAAAAAAGAAACAAAAGTTAACTTAGTGTCATTTAAATGTCTACATTTATCATTAAAATGAATGAAAACCTACAGCACCCTGAAGGCTGACAGAAGTCTTAATGGTCATTAGAGATATTTAAAATCTTTCAGATACATTTTGAAGTCTTCAAGTCTCTAATTATGAAGTTTTCCATCTCTGGAATGAGTTCTGTCTCTTCTTTGTAATTGTTAGACTCTAGGCATAAACTAACATTTAGCAATGGCCCCTGAAGAAAAATGTCTTTATTATCCTAAAAATCTTCCTTCACACCAAAACACACACCCCTGAAAAAACTAAAGTAATCTCTTTACATAGGAAGATTTGTCATCTTAGCTTCTTTGTGGAAACGTGAGGTGTCTGACCACATTTTGTATGACAATTTGGTGACACAATATTGTTGGACACTTGGAATTTATATTTTTCTATTTTTTCTTCACACAAACTAAGACTTAAAATGGCATCTGAACCCTGGGATTATCTTTAAAATATTAGTCTGTGACAAAGTCTTTCCTGCAGACAGATTCTGCATTACTCACAAAAGGTCTCACTTTGACATATGGTTCTCTGCATGAGTTCAACTGCTGGCTTACTCCCAACATGCTAGCTTTACTGCCAGCTAGAATCAATATCATTTTGTAATAGGGGCACAGCCATCATTCTTTTGTAGAAACAGACATTAGTCTCTTGCCTCCTAAATCACCCAAGGTCTGTCCCACACGTTAAGATACTTAATCACACAATAGCTTGCATTCCGATTCATGTTTGTATATTTGTTCTCCCAGAGGAATTCACTGAGGTCAAGATCTGTGTTTTATATATTTTCAAATTTATCATAGTTTCCAGTAGCCGGACACATTGTTAGGTAGTCATGAAATATTGAATAGAAAATTTTATATTGGTACTGTTCCTATAATTTAACAGAAAACTCTATTATAAAGTATGAACATTAAAGGGCAGACATTGTAATGTAGCAGGTAAATTCGTTTCTTGGGAAACACAAATCCCATGTCTGAATGCCTGGGTTCGAGTCCTGCCTCCACTTTCGATCCAGCTTCTTTCTAACGTGTGCCTTGGGAGACAGCAGCAGATGATGCCTCAAGCACTTGGGTCTCTGTCAATAATGTGAGACCCAGACGGAGTTTCAGGCTCCTGACTCCGGGCTTATCCAGCACTGACTATTGCAGGCATTTCGGGAGTGAACCAGCAAATCAAATTTCTCTGCCTCCCTCTCCTTTTCCCTCTCCCTCTCCCTCTCTTATCCATCTCTTATCTATCTCTGTCTTTCAAATAAATAAACATAACTTTTGAATACATGAATATTTATAGGTTTCACAACCCTCATCAAAGTAGTAATTCTTAGGAAAACCGAAGAAGGAGAAAGTAATAGCATTCCCAAGAGTAGAGTAATGGCATCTCAATGAAAAATGGTCGAAAAATGTCAGTGTTAGCATAGGATGCTGAGAAACAGGTTATAAAAATAGATAGTTCCCAGCCGGCGCTGCGGCTCACTAGGCTAATCCTCCACCTGAGGCGCCAGCACCCCAGGTTCTAGTCCCGGTTGGGGCACCAGATTATGTCCCAGCTGCTCCTCTTCCAGTCCAGCTTTCTGCTGTGGCCCGGGAAGGCAGTGGAGGATGGCCCAAGTCCTTGGGTCCTGCATCCACATGGGAGACCAGGAGGAAGCACCTGGTTCTTGGCTTCAGATCAGCGCAGAGCACCGGCTGCAGCAGCCACTTTGGGGTGAACCAATGGAAAAAGGAAGGAAGACCTTTCTCTCTGTCTCTCTCTCTGCTAATCACTGTCTAAATCTGCCTCTCAAAAAAAAAAAAAAAAAAGATAGTTCCCAGCACATCTAACTGATTCTCTATCTAATAGAATTATTAGATTAACATATAAGGGGTCCCCTATATGTAAATTGAACTTCACAAAAGATGATAGACTATAAAAAACTCATGGCCCTAATGAAGCAGAATTTATTACCTAAAGTATAGTCCATAGAGTACTCAAAACAAAATGAAATGAAAAATGTAGCACAAGAGATAAATTCATTCTTGGCAATTAGAAATTATTATATTCCACTATTTAGTAAGCAATAGTGTTCTCATTCAATATATAAAATGAGAATATTCATAAGATTCCAACTAAAATATCCTCTGGATACGTTACCACCTATATCCTGGAAGTGCTGTAGTCAAGATTCTGCCGGCAGAGTGGGGAAAAGAGCAGTCCGTATGTTGAGGTTTAGTCTGGGGATTTTGTTTACAGCCATCCTGGAAGTTCTCTGGACCTCTCTTCTACTTCTCACATCCCAATTTTCTCCTCTATTCTGCTGGAATATGCACTCATATTGCTTCCTCAAGGGATGAAACGTTTTTACGTATTTTTTGGAAATAAAAAAGCTTTTGGAAGCGCTTAAGATTTTCACTTTATTCACTACTTACATGTTCTGACATTTTACATTGTGTCTGCTCACGTTCTTTGTTCCCATTGTACTCACCAATATGTCTGAATTTTTCATGATTTTGACCTTGGGACATTTTCTTAAATGATTTCTTTGATAGTTTTCTCCATTTTATTTTATCCTTCCTTTCTCTTTGGAAATTATTTTACTTTGATCTTGAAATACCTTCCTCTCCTATTTTGCATCTTCTTTTTATTTTTCTTTCTGATTGGTTTTTGCCTGTCTGTTTTTAAGGTTAATATATTCTAACTTCCACAAATATAATGATTTTTAAACTTGCATAATTTTTACCTTATTCTTTGATTCTTTTTTATAGTTGCTTTTTTCAGTTTACATTTTGCAACATTTTCTTTTATCCTTCTGAGCATAGTAACTTTTTTTTAATCATTGAGTTTTCTCCATGCTTCCCTTGAATTATCTCTTTTTTTATTCTAATTCACTTTGGACACTGCCTTTCACAATAGAGACTCTCTTGGATGATCATGGATTTCTGTTCCTATTTAAGAGTAAAACATGAAAAACCTCCCTGGAACTTTTGTGAGCTTTGAGAGGGGAATCAAAGACCTAACCCTGGGTTTTAGTAAAGTCACATCACAGTGCTGCTGTGCATATATCAAGGTTTTGGGTTTGCCTATTTTCTCCAAAGCCGAATCTTACACTCTCATCTCTGTGCTGGTGCCAGAATCCAGTGAAGCAAGTGGAGAGGGGGAGAGGGGCACTTGCCATTCAGCATCCAGACTTCCACTTAATCCTGTTGACTTCATTATGGCAACTCAGCACTGTCTTCAACTCAGCCTGGAACTTGGAAGCGGATTTTTTTGGTGTTACTCTTTAGGGAGTAAAATACCCATCTCCAACAGGGTAGAGAGGCCTTCTCCCTTGCCTATAACCCATCTCCTGTGTAACAGCATGATCTTTACACAACCAGAAACTCTGACAGAATCAAAGCACGCTGTATGCACTTGCTTGTGTGTTTGGTCATTTATCTACCCACTTGTCTATTTTCATCTCCCATAGCCACCTCACATTTTGTGCAATGAAACTAGCCCAGCCCTGAGAGGAAACTTGTCAGATGCTCTACATACTGAAATTGCCTTCAGGCTCACAAATTCCTTTAACTCACAGACACTGACTGTAAGGCTGCCACAAAACACAGCAAACACCAGAGTTAGAGGAGAGGTTTGTTGTTGGGTAGGGGAAGCCCAACGGGCTGGAGGGAAAGGGTGAGAGAGTAAAAGAGCACATTTTCCCAGAACAGGTCCTGTTAAACCTTCGCCAGGGCGAGCAGGAAAGTAGGAGCAGCAAATCCCATTAGGGTAGGGGTGGAGCTGACACTGGTGGTTGGGCAATGGGGCTTAGGACTGAAGTCCACTATGCAAGGTGGCGATGGGGGCCATGGCCCAAGATGGCCTCTGGGGCATAGATGGCACAATAGATAAGACTGTGCCATTTTACTAACACTGACTCGATTTGCAAATGATTAAAATGCTCAATCTTGAGCAATCTTCAGGCTTTACAGGGGAAGCGAGCAGGGACTCTTCTCCCCTCCCCAACTTTGGGATTTCAGTAAACTCTTAGTCCAGGCATGGGCCTGTGGTCAGTTTTCTTAGATCCATCCCTGTATTTCCATTCTTTCTCTCTCCCATTGATGTAAGATTGCCTCCCTTGTTGTGCTAAAGATTAGAACAAAACACACATTGTCATAACAGATGCCATTATTATCTGACTTGAAATATGGAAGAAAACAGTTGTGTAGGACTTACTCTCTCCTGGATACCATGTGCAAGTTTCTAGGAAATTCCCATGTTTTGGGAAATTCTACTACCATTTCTTGACATCAGAAATGTGCTTTTCCCTTTAACTAGCAGTAAATACCTCCCCCCTCAAACTCTGGCTTTCCAGATATTCTACCCTACAGGGATGCAACTTGTAGAATTCATTGACCCGATTCAAGACCTCTTGAACTAGGATTAAAGAACTCCCAGATAGCTTTCTCACTTTGTCCTATCAAATCTGCCAGTGCTTAGTAACCTATATTCCACTGCCTTCCTGAAGTATGAAATCCAGCACCTGTCATTTCTGTTATTCCAACATAGGATACATACTTCCATGTCTGTAAATGTTCCCAAGAAATCCTCTCACACTTGGCTTGAAACACAGAGAAAACAATAACAACATGCAAAATTCTGTCCAAAGAACCCAGTTTATGAAGCTTCATTGATTCCCTACTCTCGAAGCATTTTTGTATTCCACAGATAAGTGGTGGTGTGAAGACAGGGAGCCAGTTCCTCCCTGTTTCTGTTTAAATAATGCCATCAGAGTTCAAATACTGCAACCTTTCCCTATCTCTGTGTCTCTGTAGAAACGGAGCTGTAAAACTCTTGCATAAACTCTTCAGTCTCACAGGCAAAGATACTTGGTGCATAGGTCTAAGCAAATGCATGATCCGATATATGAACATTTATCACTCCCTTCTGCTGGTTCCCCTGTCCTGCTAGTTAATTAGATTTAAAAATGGGAAAATTAACAAATGGACGGCTGGATGGATGGTTGAATGGATTATAATAATAGATCCCTGCTGGCAGCTTGCTGGTACTCTTGAGACTTATTTCCTTTACTGTGTTACAAGAATTGGGCTGGATTTGCCAGTTAAGTGTTCTAACAAATCCTAGGTAATGACCGTTCTTTCTCCCCACAAAGTTTACCTCCCTCTGTCCTAAATTGGTCAAATCACATGAAAAAAAAAAAAAACTAGTAATGTACTTCCTGTTGAAGCATATTTAAGGCCATTAAGGAAAAAAAATCTAATCGTTAAAATGTCAGGTGCTATTCCAAATAAAAAAAATAAACCTAGTTATCAGGGATTCTAGGGTTCACTAATGACCTCTCCTTTGTTCCTTTCTGATTCCACCAAAGGAAAATTTAATGATGAAACTTAATATCTGAGAATTCAAGGTGTCTGATTTTTCCCCACACTGTTTCCTTTCTGCAAAAAAGTATGCTTTATAAATTCTCACCTCAATGATAATTTATTAAATATTCATCATGTTAGAAATACTGTCGCAGACCCTTGATATATAAAGATAAGAGACAAAACAGTACACGAAATGCCTTTATAATGGCATGAATAGGGTAAGTTGAGAGTATTAAAAATAAGCCAGTGAAAGAAATAAGGCAGTTTTCACACATATTTTAATCCAAAATTGAGATTGAAAGGAATTCCAGCAAGGATTTGGAAAGATCAGAAACAGAGAAAGGACATTGTTGGTTAGAAAACAGCATGAGTCGATTCATAGACATTGAAATTAAAAGCAGTTATCTCTTTAGAGTGAAACCACTAAAGAAGAGAGGATATTGGGGATAGTAATCCTAAAAGTGACCGAATGAAAGTTTGAGGTGGGGTTTTGTAAGAACTGTATAAAAGAGGCTACATTTCTCTTGCTAGTGGCCTAGAGATGATACAAGTTTTAAGAGAGAAAACACTAATATAGGAAAATTTTTCTTCTAAAAAGTAACTCTGAAAAAATATGATTACTGAATATTGGAAGTAACCAATGCCTAGAAAAATCTGTCACATCATCCACTCATAAAATACCTACTGAACACCATTGATGATGCTTTAGAACTTTTGCTGGGGCTCTATCCTATTGAATCTGTCACAAATTGAAAGTGTCATGGTCGAAAATGCATTGTTTGCCTCCCCACCTCCTGGGTCCGTCACCTGCCACCTTATCTACCTTGGCAGTCTTCATTCTCAATGTCAAGGACAAGTGCCTGATCAGCTGCAACTACAAGGGTGCCATGGCCACGAGCGAGACTGACACTCCATGCTCCCTGCTCATGCAGCACGAGGAGGAGGGCACCCTAACCCTGCTGCTGAGCTGCAGCTGGGCCCACTTCCTGTGGATCAAGCACAGCAACCTCTACTTGGTGGCCATTCATGTTGCAAAGCACTAATGCCTCCCTGGTATATTCCTCTGGTGGAGATCTGCTGCAAATACTTCAAGGAGCTGGAGGAGGAGAGCATCCATGATAGCTATGAGCTATTGGATGAACTCATGGACTTCAGCTTTCCCCAGACCACTGACAGCAAGATCCTGTAGGAGTGTATAATGCAACAGGACAACAGGCTGGAGACCAGCAAGTCGCTGGTGCTGCCCACTGTCACCAATGCTGTGTCTTAATGCTCTGAGGGCAACAAGGACAAGAAAAAGAGGTCTTCATCGACATCATTGAGTCTGTCAACCCGTCGGTCAATGCCAATGGCAGCCTGATGCTCAGGAAGATTGTGGGCACAGTCAAGCTCAAGGTGTTTCTGTCAGGCATGCTGGAGCTGCAGCCCAGTCTCAATAACCAACTACTGTTCGAGCTCACTGGCCTTTCAGGAAGCAAAAACAAGTCCGTGGAGCTGGGGGACATGAAGTTCCACCAGTGTACACAGCTCTCTCACTTAGACAGTGACTGTAACCATCTCCTTCTCCTCTCTGGATGGTCACTTTGAGCTCATGCCCTACCGTTTTCACAGCCAGGTCAAACCTCTGATCTGGATCAAGTCTGTCATTGAGAAGTTTTCTCAGAGCCATGTGGAGATCATGGTCAAGGCCAAGGGCCAGTTTAAGAAGCAGTTGGTAGCCAACAGTATGGAGATCTCTGTGCCCGCTCCAGCGATGCAGACCCCCCCCATGCTTCAAGATCAACATGGGCAGTGCCAAGTCTGTTCCAAAGAAGAATGTGATCATTTAGAGCATCAAGTCCTTCCCAGGTGGCAAGCCATACCTGAAGCCCACTTCAACCTCCCCAGCATGGAGGAGGAATTGGAGTGCTGGCCCCCACTGAGGTCAGGTCTCAGATCCCTTACTTCACTGTCTCGGATGCAGGTCCAGTACATGAAGATCACTGAGAAGAGTGGGCACCAGGCCCTGCTCTGCGTCTGCTACATCACCCAGAACGGTAAGCAGCAACTTCCTACCTGCTAGGAGGGAGATGTTGAGTCTTCAATGTGTGGAGCCTCTCCCAGGCCCCTGGCTGGCATGGGCTGGGTGTGAGTGGGGAGATGGTCCCACTCCCTGACTCCTTTGCTCTTGGGGCTGCTCTACCTTCCACCCTGATTTTGGAGGAATAGAAGAGGGGCCCAGAGTTCCTCTCAGGAATGCCTTCTTGCACTGACCCGCCTTAGCAGGTGTCAGGAAACCTCCTCCTCCTTTATAGCTACTGATCCCTGAGACTCTGCTGCTCCCCTTCCCTGCTTTAGGGTGTCATTAAAACAGTGCATCTTAAACAGTGCATTTAATACAACCTAGCTGATTGAACAATGTAGCTGAGCCTAGCCTATCTCTGCATGCTCAGACCGCTTATCTTAGGCTACACTTATATTTGTCTAAGCAGAGTATAGTACTACATATTGTTAGCCTGGGAAAAGATCAAAATTCAAAACTGGAAGCATGGTTTCTAGTGAATGCATATCATGTTCACACCATGGTAAAGTAAAAAAAAAAAAAATCTTAAATGAACCATCATGTGTTGGGGACCATCTGTTTATTCCAGGCCCTAGAATAGGAGCTACAGATAGAGGAGTAAATGAGGCAGACAGTCCTTGCCCTTGGGAAATTTATAAGTTCTAATCAGAGAGCGAGGTCCTGGAGAGTGATTAGGGGAGAAAGTCAGGATGTTATAATACAAACAACTTCAGTACAGGTGATAGGAAGAAGTGTTGCTTTAGGTTATGCAGCCAAGGAAAATGTTTCTCAGAATACAAACAATGGAAATACAAACAACCTGGAAAACTTCTCATTTTAAAAATTCCCGGACCCCAGTTCCTTAAGCAATGAATCAGAATTTCTGAAAGTAGTATCTGGGACACTGCAGATTTTAACTAGCTCTCCAAGATGATTCTTAACCACACTAAAGTTCAAAAACCTTGGGCTTTAGGAGACTAACTAGAGAAATATTGTGCAGGTGAAGGAATATCTGAACAATAAGAAAGGAAGCACTCCAGGAGACTTCAAAGACACCAAGGAGATTCAAAAACTCTTGGAAAATGATTTAAAACTTTATTTGGGTACAAAAACTGAAATTCCCCCCTGCATTATTTTTTCCTAACACAATTTCTACAAAGTTTTGGAACATCCCTTGTATTTAGAGAGTAAGATTAAAAAGAGGAAAATAAAGTCCAACTTATTGATCTTATTGTATGTAATTGATTGACAAATAATTTAATGCGAATGATGAGCAAATTTGTGCTGAGGTTTTAAACAATTTATAGTACTTTGATATATTAATCCCTTTGCTTGCAAAACATTTCACATTCTAACTGAATGTGATTTATTAAGGAGTAAATCTGTAAATGTAGAAATTCAGGCTCCTGACAGGTGGAAAAAAAGATATTTCAGGCTGGCACAAACAATTATGATGAAAGTGAAGTATAATGTAAAAGCACACAGATGATGGAGCAGGCAGACAATTTAATTCCAGGGGGAAAATACAACTGCCATACTTCAGTTTAAATGCTGCTCTAGCAGCATGGATAATTTTTTATACTAAATATTTGAGTTCTCCTGGGAATTAATGTAATTGCAAATGTTGAAGGAAAATTTATGATCAACACAGGCCCCTAGCAGAGTCCTCATTAATCCCTAACATTGAGTTTTCAAATTCAAAACCACCAAGAGTCTGAATATATGGCCTTATGGTGATGGTATAGGTTTTTCTTTTTTTTTATTTTTGCAGTGGTTATGAAAGATTCCATTAGAGAGAAAACACTGAAAATGTTTGCTTTAGTGTACCCCATGGTACATCAGGGGAGTGCTAACAAAAACCAATTTTATCTCTGGGCTGTTTATATGTCCAGGATCAAAACTGCATATATTTAAATGCATATTAATGTGGTAGAGTATAATGATACTGCAGTCTGTTATGACACTACATGGTTTACTATATTAATGAATTTTCAAAATCAGTTTATGGTTATTATGCCATTTGGGTATGAGAAAACTGAAACTCAGAGAGTTTACATAACTAGCTCCGCCACACAGACATTAGTAGCAACAGGGCTCAGAGCCCAGAATATCAGCACAGGATTTCGACAAAATGTCCTGTGATCTTTCAACATGAAGCCCCATATTTTAGGTAACAGAAGGAAGAAGAACTATGCCTTGGAATCCCTTTCACATTTGTTTCTCCCTGTCTTTTCCTTCATCCTTTTTGCTGTCCTCTTTCCTTTTAATTCCTGATCTGCCCTCCCATGTATTTATTAGACCAGTGTTGCACCTTATCTTGGACCCAGCCAATAAGAAACTGTTCAGGTTTCCATTTCTTTGGTAACATTCTGGAACCTGAACTTCTTTCTTAATTTCCTTTTTTTTTTTTTTTTTTTCTTTTGACCCACTCTTGGAAGGTCCAGTTCTTGGCAAGGTGTAGCCCTTGATCAGTGACCTTGAAGATTTATACCCACCAGAATTCAAATGCTCATTATCAGCTGAGGTTCTTCTCTCTCTAGCCTTTAGGTTCACCTCAGAGTACAGGAAGGGTCAGCCTTGAGCACAAACAGATGCTAAATAGTGAACAGTATCCTGCCTGGCAGTTTTTGCTTGTTCTCATATTCTCACTCTCTATTCTTTGTTTTGATTGGAGATCACAAATGACATCAATAGCTAAATTCTGCATTAGCCTGATGTATTTTGTTCTCTTCCTTTTATTCCTCCTCCTTTCTCCTCTTCTTTTTTTCTTCTTTTTCTTCATCCTCTTCTTCCCTGATAGGGCCATGTGTGCAATCTGCACATTGCTACAACTCTGCCCCTCTCCATCCTTACATAAGACCAGCTTCACTTACAGACTTGATCCTCCTAGGTTCTGAAACTCCTCACCTATTTCCAAATTGCTCACTTCATTTCCTGAAATAATTTGTCCTCGCTTCTCTACCTTATGTTGACATGATCTCCTCAGGGACAGGAATTACACGTTTCGATGCCTAACACTCAGCCTTAACTCTGTGAACCTTAGCTTATTGTACTTCTTTAGATACAAATTGTACATCTCCTCAAATTCAACTGCCAGTGTGTAATATATGATTCATTTAATTTTAAAAAGTTGTCAACTATTACATCACATGAATGATTATTGATTATGGATGGTGGTTTGTGGTATTTCTTTAATATTTTAAAATATTTATCAAAGAAAAAAACAAAAATTTTTGTAATTCTTACTTCACCAACTCCCTTACAATTGAACACTGATGCTGCCGTTCACTGAGTGCCACTAGATATATTCTTTATTTTTCTACAATGACAAGACATAATTTACTCGTATTACTGCAGTGAATTATAGCCTAACATACTTCTTTCTGAAGACAATGTACTCTAATGCCATTCCAGGGAACAATGCTTTGATCAGTGGAATTAGGTTTCGTGTTGGTGTATCAGACACCAACTCTCTAGCTCAGTCCAAAGTAGGTCATGTGCAGAGAATCAATATCTGAGTCACATCTGTTCAAGATCAAGCATAAGAAGCACAAGTGTGGCATTGCTGCTCCAAGACTCTGATTTGTTTTCCCTGCTCTGGACTGTGACATGTAAGAACTACCTCTCTGAGCCTTCTCTACGGCCAAAAGACTTCACTTCTTATGCTACACTCATTTATCTCCTGCTCACTCATTGTGTCCTGCTTCAGAGTAGCCTTCTCAGTCAGATCTGTCCTCAATCTCCAGTTTAGGTCAGGCAGCTTCCATTACCTGCTCCTTTTCCGCTTCTAATTAGTTGTCCAACGTCCGTCTTCTCACCAGGTAGTCAGCTACATGGAGATGGGGGACCAATCCTTCTTATTAATTGCAGCATTGTCAGGTCTAGGCCACCGCCAACCATAGAATATGCATCAAGCGTATGTTCAAAGAAAGATGGAAAGAAACAATACTTAAAGGGGTGCTCAAGGGAAGAGCAGGCAAAACAACAGGCATGAGTGGGGCTGAGGGGCAGTGGTCCAAACAATTACAACTCTCCAGAGTGTCTGTGCACCTACCTGTATTCTTGAGCTTTTAGCCTCCCATTTCTCACCAGTGTGTGTATTTAATGTCCTCACCTTTCACCAGAGATTCTTTTTTTTTAGAATAAATTAATTCTAATTTTATTTTATTTTATTTTTTTCACCATTATTATTATTTAATATTATTATTATTATTTTATTTAATGAATATAAATTTCCAAAGTACAGCTTATGGATTACAATGGCTTCCCCCCCCATAACTTCCCTCCCACCCGCAACCCTCCCCTTTCCCTCTCCCTCCCCCCTTCCATTCACATCAAGATTCATTTTCAATTCTCTTTATATACAGAATATCAGTTTAGTATATATTAAGTAAAGATTTAAATTAAACTACCAGGGGAAATATTCACAAAGGGATGATTATGACTTCTAATTATTAATAACATGGGACTGCGTGACAGGAAGAGTCAGTGCCTCTCCTGCAGCTGGAGGAAACATTTCATTTTCAGTAATGTCTGCCTAATAAATCAGGACACCAACAAAGTTAATTGACCGGAAAGCACATGACTTGGAAACCCCATCAAATCTCCTCTAGACTGAATGCTGATGAGAGGCTGAACCAAGACCCGTGTTTAATCACTGACTTGGCATTCAATCCTCTGGAACAGCAAAAGTTGGTCACTGGTGAAACCACCAGGTCACACCAATGATAAGGAACAGCCTCTTGGATACATGAGTTACAAGCACTTGGCAAAGCTTTATTTCAAATGTTCTCTGAGGGAAAGGGCTCTGGGAAAGCCAACTCAATGATTTCTCTTTATTAGTCATATTTCTGTACTAGACTAGATATAAAAAAGTTGGAGGTGCTCATTAAAGATAATTAGGAAATTCAGTTTAAAAAATCATCACACTGTGGAAGTTTGGTTAAATTTTATGATGCTTGTCATACACAGAGAAATGGTAAGTGTAGAACACAGGGCTTCTGTGAGATCTCAATTTTTTTAAAGCCTAACAAAGGGAAGTTGGTGTGGTACAGTGGGTTAACAGCCACTGCTTGAGTTGCCAGCTTTCCATATCAGAGTGCTGGTCAAGTTCTGGCTCCTTTGCTTCTGATCCAACTTCTTGCTAATGTATTCTGTGAGTCCTTTCCACCCCCAGAGAAGACCTGGATGGAGTCCAGGGGTCCAAGGACTTGGGACATCTTCTACTGCTTTCCCAGGCCATAGCAGAGAGCTGTACCAAAAGTGGAGCAGCCAGGACTCGAACCGGTGCCCATACGGGATGGCGGCACTGCAGGTGGTGGCTTTACCCGCTATACCACAGCGCCGGTCCCTTAGGCAACTTTTTCACATCTCTTTCCTTTTCATCATACAAAGGAACTGAACTATATGGTTTTCAATATCTAATCAAGTTCTCATTTTTCAGTAGTTTAAAAATTAAGGAGCCAGCTTAATTTATCTCCATCCCTTCACACTTGGAAAATAAAAAGATGACTTAATAGTAGCTGGCAGGAAATTTCTCTTTCTCCTGTCTGCTCATCCTGCCTCCAGGGAACAAGAGTAATCACTGTGAAAAAAGGACAGAGTGCACAGGATCCTAAATGGTTATTTCTCCTGGCTCCCTGACCCTCGTAATACTTTCTTTCCTTTCAAGTATGCACACATTTAGTGAACTAGAACTTGTGAGTCATACAGAGAGTAACCCAGCACAGATATATTTTAAACCATGTCCAATATGACAAGGGCAATTAGGAGCAGACCTGGTTTGTGGAGCCAATTGTCCTTTCTTTCACATGTACTACAATTTAATTACAAAGAAAACTGTTACCCACGATCCAGGGCAAAGGAGAAACAAAAAACAATATAGGAAAAAACTGAAACAGTAGCTAAGCATTCCATTTTCTGAAAAGCACAGAAATGGGGGCTGACTTTGTGGTAGACCAGGTCAAGCCAGTTGGAGTCCCAGCTACTCTGCTTCTGATCCAGCTCACTGATAATTTGCCTGGGAAAGCAGCAAAAGATGGCCCACATACTTAGAAACCTGCCACCCACATGGGAGACCAGGATGGAATTCCTGGCCAATGATGTCGGCTTGACCCAACCCTGAATGCCACTGCCATTTGTGGATTTGCAGAGTGAACCAGCAAGTGGACAATTCTCTCTCTCTCTCTCTCCCTCTCTCCCTCTCTCCCTCTCTCCCTCTCTCCCTCTCTCCCTCTCTCCCTCTCTCCCTCTCTCCCTCCTTCCCTCTCTCCCTCTCTCTTTCTTTCCCTTTCCCTTTTAAATAAATAAAATTTTTAAAAAGCACCAATATGAAGGATCTTCAAAATATTCATGGAAGGAAGACTTCCAAGATGGTGGAATAGAGCTGCCGAGCATTGACCTCATTCTTGACAGAGAGGAACAAAGAAAGAAATAGATAGCTGCAGGTCCAATCGAGCAGCAAGGAAGAACAAGGGACTCCAAAGGTGAACATCAAGAACCTGTTAGGATAGATTTGAGATGGCATCACAAAGGAACAGAGCCAAACAACAACTGGGACTCTGGCACAATGGCACGAAGGGATCCTGATTTCAGGCTAAAAGGTAAAGGGGAGTGACTCCTCAGAACTCATCTGTATGGTCACCTTCGTAAGAGGAATCCACAGGCACCACAGACTAGGAGCTCCATGGAGAGATGTGCCTGGAGATCTCACAATGGGTTGATTTGAGTCAGAGAAAACACTCATGTTATATCCTGTACAACCCCATAGCACAGGATGCAGCAATGTGGCACCCTCTTGAGAAAAGTGTCACTGTTAGAATCCACACTTGCCTAGAGGAAAGAAGTCCCTGCATACCCTGTCTATTTATCCCCATGGACATTAGCAAAAAATACTAAATCCTCATCAATCCAATAGACTGAGCAGAGCAACAGGGAGCTCATCGAGGATGTCCATGCAATAATCTGGACTACAAACCCCCATAAGATGAGCAGAATATTTTTAATTCAGAAAACGTACAGGCTATGAGAGATCAGAATGACCTATTCCACTTCCTGAAAGAAAAGAAATGCCATCCAAGAATATTTTACCAAGTGAAGATATCTTTAATAAATTGGGGAGAAACAAATACAAGTAAAAGTTGAAGGAATTCATCACCAGTGAAGAGTTGCTGAAGAGTCTTAAGGGTGTCTTTCATGAAGAAAAAAAGACAAGAACCAGCAGAAAACTCACTAGAAAAATAACAAATGATATCAGAATGAGGAAATATTAAAGAAAACACAGGATCAAGCCATCACTTATCATTAATAACTATTAATGTAAATGGACCAAATTCTCCAACCAAGTCAGATTGGCTGAAAGTGTTTGAAAAAACAATTAATGCATTGTCTATTAGAAACTCACTTGGGGCCGGTGCCATGGCACAGTAGGTTAATCTTCCACCTGCAGCGCCAGCATCCCATATGGGCACCAGTTCTATTCCCGGTTACTCCTCTTCCAATCCAGCTCTCTGCTATAGTCTGGGAAAGCGGTAGAAGATGGCCAAGTGCTTGGGACCCTGTATCAGCATGGGAGAGCGGGAAGACACTCCTGGCTCCTGGCTTCAGATCGGCGCAGCTCCAGCCATTGTGGCCATTTGGAGAGTGAACCAACAGAAGGAAGACACCTTTCTCTCTGTCTCTCCCTTTCACTGTCTGTACTCTACCTGTAAAATAAATAAATAAATCTAAAAAAAGAAAAAGAAAGAAACTCATTTGATCATTAACAACAGAGACTGAAAGTGAAAGGATGGGTAAAGGCGTTCCAGTCAGATGAAAACAAAAAGAGATAGGAGTGGCTATACCAGCAACAGAAAAAAATAGATTTTTAAGACGGAAGTTGTAAAAAGAGGCAAAGATGGAAAGATGGCCGGCGTTGCGGCTCACTAGGCTAATCCTCCGTCTGTGGCACCAGCACACTGGGTTCTAGTCCCAGTCAGGGCGCCGGATTCTGTCCCAGTTGCTCCTCTTCCAGTCCAGCTCTCTGCTATGGCCCAGGAGTGCAGTGGAGGATGGCCCAAGTCCCTGGGCCCTGCACCCACATGGGAGACCAGGAGAAGCACCTGGCTCCTGGTTTCGGATCAGCACGATGAGCCAGCCACAGCGTGCCAGCCGCAGCAGCCATTGGAAGGTAAACCAACAGCAAAAGGAAGACCTTTCTCTCTGTCTCTCTCTTTCACTGTCCACTCTGCCTGTCAAAAAAAAAAAAAAAAAAGAGAGAGAGAGAGAGAAAGATTTTTGCTGCATAATAATCAAGGGCTCAATTCAAGAAGAAAATATGACAATCATAAATATTTATGCACCTAATGCCAAAGCACCAGTTTTATAAAATAAACATTATTAAGAAATATTTTGAGATTTATTTTATGGATTTGAAAGGCATAGCTATAGAGAGAGGGAGAGTCAGAAAGATACCTCCCATCTTCTAGTTCACACCCCTCAAATGGCTACAATAGCTAGGGCTGGGCCAGGCCAAAGCCAGGAGCCAGGAGCCAGGAGCATCTTCTGGATTTCCCACATGGATGGCAGGGGCCCAAACACTTGGACTATCTTCTGCTGCTTTTCCCAGGCCATTAACAGAGAACTGTATTGGAAACGGAGCAGGTGGGACTCAAACAGGTGCCCATATAGGATGCTAGCACTGCAGGGGGCAGCTTAATCCACTATGTCACAACTCCAGCCCCAGTCCCCGTTATTAGTTCTACAGGTAGTGATAAGACCCAGTACAATAATAGTAGGGGACTTCACTACCCCACTTTCATCAATTGACAGATCATCTAGACAAAAAAATTACAGAAACATCAAAGTTAAACTATATTATAGACTACGTGGACCTAACAGACATTTATAGACATTCCATCCAACAGTTATAGAGTACACGTTCTTTTTGGCACTATGTGTAAGTACATCAAATATTAAGTCATAAATCTCGAAATTTTTTTTTGGACAAAGGGGCTAAAAATATACCCTGCAGAAGATACAGTCTCTTCAATAAATGGTGTTAGGCAAACTAGATATTCATATGCAAAAGACTGAGAGAAGAACTTACTACCCACCCAACACAAAAGTGAACTCAAAATGAATCAAAGGGCTAAATGTAAGAACTGAAACTATGAAACTATTGGAAGAAAACACAAGAGAAACATTTCAAGACATCGGCATAGGTAACTGGTTTTTTAATAAGACCCAAAAAGTACAGACAACAAAGTAAAAAGCAGATAAGTGGACTTACATCAAACTCAGAAATTTCTACACAACAACAGAAACCATCAACAGAGTGAAGAGACACTGACATAATGGAAGAAAATATTTGCAAACTGTAATCTGACAGAAAATTAATATCCAGAATATATAAGGAACTCAAAAAACTCAACAATGAGATAGCAACCAATCCAGTTAAGAAATGGGCAAATGATCTGAATAGACATTTCTCAAAAGAAATACAAATAGCAAATTAGTACATTAAAAAAATTATCAGAGCCAGCACTGTGGCGTCACTGGTAAAACCAGTGCTGCAGGCGGAGGTCCCACATCGGTGCCTGTTCAAATCCTGGCTGCTCCACTTCTGATCCAGCTCTCTGCTATGGCCTGGGAAAGCTGTAGGAGATAGCACAAGTCCTTGGGGCTCTGCACTTGTGTGGGAGACCCAGAAGAAGCTCTTGGCTCCTGGCTTTGGATCAGCTCAGCTCTGGCTGTTGCTGCCATGTGGGGAATGAACCAGTGGATGAAAGACCTCTCTCCCTGCGTGTCCTTCTCTCTCTGTATAAATCTGACTTTTAAATAAATAAATAAATCTTTAAAAAAATTCTCAATAACACTAGCTATCAGGAAAACTCAAAACCACATTGAGGTTACCATTTCACTCTGTTTATAATGACTGTGTTGTGGAGAACAGGGAACACAAATTAGTACAGCGTTATTACATTATACACCATTGTGGAGAATGCACAGCAGTGTAGCTCAAAGAGATTTCTCAAGAAACCGAAACCAAATCTGCCATTTGACCCAGTTGTCTCACTTCCTGCTATCCAGCTGAAGGAAATGAATGGGCACGTACAACAGATCCCTGCATTCCCAAGTTCAGCACAGCACTATTCACAACAGTCAAGGTATGGAATCCACCTATGTGTCCATCGGGGGATGAAAGGATAAGGAAAATGTGGTATGTCTTAACAATGAAAGAATGAAATCCTGACATTTACGTCAACATTTAACAAACTGGAGATCACTATGTTATGTCTGAAATACCCTAAACACCAAAACAAAAATATTACATATTGCCTGTCATACATAGAAGTGAATAATGTTATATAGGTATGTATTCATTGGGGATTTTTAGAGCCCGGGAAGTGTGGAAGTAGTAGAGGGATGGAGGTTGGGTAGTGAGAACAGCACTGACTATAATGGGCTTCACTGCTTTCCCACCCAGGGAGGGCACTACAGCTCATGACGATGTATTATATTCTGTATAAAACATCGAAACAGAAGAGTCAGAGGACATCAAATACAAAGGAACAATAAGGAACTAGCAAGGCTGCTTGCCTGCTATAGTGATTTATCCTCTATGTTTGTATTGGAATGTTGCACTGCACACCACAAAAATCTACAAGTATTACAAGTTAATCCAAAGTTAAAATCATTTTTAGGAAGTTCATAGAAATGTATATTAGAGAAAGACACATGAATTTCCAAAATTTTGCACCAAAACAACACTTTTCAATTCTATTTCAATTAACTTTTTGAAATACCTTGGTGTGTTAGATGATTTCATTGTCATACTTTATCAAATAAGAGCAAACCTATATCAGGTGATTGACATGCCAAGCACCAGTCCAAGTGCCTTATCTGCACTATTTATTTCAGTTCTCTATCTCTACTGAAAGGTAAGAACTATAAATGTCCCCACTTTAAGTGATGAACAGAAATCCAAACTTGATTGTACACTAGAATTGCCTGTGTGAGGGCAACATATATAAAAACACCATCGTCTGAAAATAATCCTTGGAATTTCTTATTTTACTGATAAGGAATGGGGACAATGCAGCAGGAGGTTTTCAATCTTCCCGAATGATTTTAACACAAAATACCATTTGCAAGTCCCTGTGTTAAATTATGAACACAAGATTAATTATGTAAACAAAATAGGTCAAATATTTGAGCCCCAGCAGCCTGACTAGGATACCCAAATCTTAACACTGTCTTTTCTACCTTTACCTTATGTGTACCCTACAGAATTTGCAAACATGAATAAGGTGGGGAGATTAGCTCCATGTTACAGAAGAAACACCTGAGACAGAAAGTTAACTAACCTACTGAGAAACATAGCTATCGGTTGCAGAGACTGGATTCACACCCCACTTTCTGGTGTCATAGCTCATGAACAGTACCTTTGTTACCCATCCATAAACCTCTGGAATATAATATGCAAGGATGTCAAAAAGTTCATGGAAAATGCAATTAAAAAGGTTTTTTTTTGGTGCAAGTAATTTTTAACCTACGCATAATTTTTCAGAATATGAAATTAGATGAACTGTTCAGACACCTTGCGTTTATGAATTTCAAAAGTTCTGTAATAAAGTATGCATATACTTTCATTCCATTTTCCCTAGACTTTTCAAAGTCCCCTTGTATATTTGAATGAGAATGTGTACAAGCAGAGAGATGGAAACAACAAAGCATTCAGGACTTGCTCATGCTCACAGGCTGGTACTTTTTCATCTCTCTAGTGTCATACCAGAAGCAGCAAGTTCCTGATGTTGCAATGTATTTTCTTAGAAACACATGTAGAGTGATGACAATGGTGATACAGAGTTCAAAGAATCCTCTTCCTATAAATCTTCATTCAGGTACATGACGTTGAAGTCAATTTCTGCAAACTGGATGATAAACTGAGTGCCATTTGCAACTTTATTTCTATAGGAAAATAAAAAACTCATGAATAAACTTTTGGGTGACAATTGCAAAGTGGAGAATAATCTGAATTGGATAAACAGCAGATGTTAATATTACAAATGCTCATCTGTGTGTTCATAAGAGAGATGTATTTTAAAATGTAAATGTAAACTGAATTCATCTATTTAAATAGACCAGATGAATATATCCATTTTTTTATCCTTGGAGGCCAATAGAATGGCATTTAAATCTATATTGTAGCATTAAAACTTGTTCCTTTGAATTACACTTCCCTATTCCAAGCCCCTAACATCTGTTAGGCAGGCAATGTATGGTGGCTTGGTTAGTGAAGTGATAAAGAATCATAGCAGGCAGCAACCATCTGATTCAATCAGTTGTCCGTCCATCAATTTTTTGAGATTTATTTATTTACTTATTTGAAAGGCAGAATTACAAGAGAGAGAGAGAGATCTTCATCCTCTGGTTCACTCTCCAAATGGCCACAAGGGCCAGGGCTGGGTTGGTCCAAAACCAAGATCTAAGAGCTTCTTCTGGGTCTCCCATGTGGGTGCAGAAGCCCAAGCACGTGGACTGTTGTCTGCTGCTTTCCCAGGCACATTAGCAGGGAGCTGGTCAAAAGCAGAGCAGCCAGGTCTCAAACCAGCACCCATTTGGAATGCTGACTCTGCGGGCTGCAGCTTCACCTGCTACACCATGGCTATCAATCTTTTAAAAGACATCAAGCATTGTTTCGACTGTCAGGGCCTCTGCACTGGCTGGATTAACAACTGGTTTTCAGTGCTCAGGCTCACAAAACAAAGATTGTTCTTGATCTTTTCTCTGAACTCCACGCTACAAACCTGCCCAGTGACTCAGTTTCCAGAAAGCATCCTGTATTCTTGCTCATGTATCCTCCTGTTCCATCCCAGATCCTACGCATGTCATTCTTTTCTTTGTGTGTATGTAGCAGATTCAATGGAATGTCTTCTCAGGAAGACTTCCCAGAGGCTTGCAAGAAGCATGTCACCTTCAAGATCCCTGCGTTCCGTTAGCAGAGAGGACGGTGGCTCTGTCACCTCACTTCCGTTCCTTCCACACACACTGAGTGCTTAGCATTGCTATACTTAGGCGCTGGAGTTGGGAAAGCACTTTGTGGTCCTTCTGTGTCAGAGTGCAAAAAATGCACAGGAAGTGTTTCATGGCTGGGTTCAGAGTTACTGCCCTTAATGTTTTTAAAAAACATTTATTGGCCGGCGCCGTGGCTCACTAGGCTAATCCTCCGCCTTGCGGCGCCGGCACACCGGGTTCTAGTCCCGGTCGGGGCGCCAGATTCTGTCCTGGTTGCCCCTCTTCCAGGCCAGCTCTCTGCTGTGGCCAGGGAGTGCAGTGGAGGATGGCCCAAGTGCTTGGGCCCTGCACCCCATGGGAGACCAGGATAAGTACCTGGCTCCTGGCTTCGGATCAGCGCAGTGCGCCAGCCGCAGCACACCGGCCGTGGCGGCCATTGGAGGGTGAACCAACGGCAAAGTAAGACCTTTCTCTCTGTCTCTCTCTCTCACTGTCCACTCTGCCTGTCAAAAAAAAAAAAATTATTTATTTTGAAAGTCAGATTTTCAGAGAGAGAGAGAGAGAGAGACCTTCCATTTGCTAGTTCACTTCCTAGATGGCTGTGGCAGGCAGCACTGGGCCAGGCCAAAGCCAGGTATCAGGAACCAGGAGCTTCATCTAGGTCTCCCACATGAGTGACAGAGGCCCAAGAATGTGGACCATCTTCTGTCGTTTTCCCAGGCCACTAGCAGGGAGCTGTGTAGGAAGTGGAACAGCTGGGATGTAAACTGGCATCCATATGGGTTGCTGGCATGGCAGGCGGTAGTTTACCAGCTATGCCACAATACTGGCCCTGATATTTTATATGTTATAAATTAGGAATATTTCAATATGTTATGAAAGTTACAGAAAGGAAAAACAGTTAAAATTCACTTTTCTACCTTCCCTCCCAATTAGCTAGGTGTCCTCTCCAGGAGCAACCAGTGTTTTGTTTTCTTGTGAACTTTATTTTTATTTTAAAGATTTTTTTTCTTTTTTTGAATTTTATTTACGGTATCCAAATTTCACGTATTTCATGTATACCAATTCAGGAACATAGTGATATTTCCCACCCTATCCTCCCTTCCATCCACACTTCCACCCTTCCTCTTCCTTCCTATCTAATTCTCATTCTTAATTTATATAAAGATCTACTTCCAATTTACTTTATACTCATAAGATTAACCCTACGCTAGTGAAGAGTTCAACAAATAGTATAAGAAAAAAAAAAAAACCACTATTCCTCAATAGTGGAGACAAGGGCTGCCAACCAATGTTCACACCAGTTACACATCTTTCCAGGGATGTTCCATGAATCCCATGAAAACTGAGAGTGGGAATACAAGAGGTATAACTTAAATAAAATTTTAAAATAAGAAGCCCTATTATAAGATGCAAAGCTCCATTTCCACCGTACTCTTAAATCTCTGCAGTCACTAGCCCGCCCAGTTCGATGGAAGAGAACAGTGACACCCCTGTCGATGGGGCTGGCTATCTTATGGAAGAGCAAGTGTGACTGGAGATATGGCTACGCCCTTGGTGTGGAACACAGTCTGTCCTGCCTGATCAGGGATTGTTTACATAGATCTTCAATCCCAAGAAGATGTCAGTCTACAGGAAAGAGTCACAGGGAAGAAGAATCAACTGTGCTTCAGGCGCTATGACAGGTTTCTGAGCCATTTCTAGTGAGACTCCTATGTCAACCAACTTGGGATGAGACTGATAGAAATAAGAAACATTCGATTCTTATTCTTATGGGAATATTTCTTCTTCTTCTGCTGGTGATTTTTTAAACATAGATTTTTGGAGCTGGCACTATGGTGTAGCAGGTAAAGTTGCCACCTGCAGTGCCAGCATCCTACATGAGCGCTGGTTCAAGACCCAGCTGCTCCACTTCCAATCTGGCTCTCTGCTATGGCCTGGAAAAGCAGTGGAAGATGGTCCAAGTCCTTGGGCCCCTGCACTCTCATGTGAGACCCAGAAGAAGCTCCTGGCTCCTGGCTTCGGAGCAGCTCAGCTCCGGCCGTTGCAGCCAAATGGGGAGTGAACCAGCAGTTGGAAGATCTCTCTCTCTCTCTCTCTCTCTCTCTCTCTCTCTCTCTGACTCTCCTTCTCTCTGTATAAGTCTGACTTTCAAATAAATAAATAAATCTTTAAAAATTGAAAAATAAAAATAGTTATTTCTGTTACCAAATAATGGGGAAGACAAGATAAAAAAGAATCCACTTGTCCACACTATCTGGAGTCGTCAGTGATCAGGGAAAGAAAGAAGAAAGGAAGGGAGAGAAGGAGGAAATGTACTAGTCAGAGTACATGGATTAACTCCGAGTTTCAATTGTCCATACTTTTATTTTGTACTCATTAGCGTAATTTACAAATCCCATTTTTAAAAAGAATTTCCTGGACAGATGCAATTATTTCATATGGAACATGATCTGCTTAAAATGAGTCAATAAATACAGCGCTTCCTTGAACTGAAATCTACCAGGACATTTTAATTAGAAAACAAACAGGAACAAAGCTGTTATTTTATGACTGTGGGTTTTAGCTCACAGAGCTAAGTAGCACATTAAATAAGAAAACAGAACCCATACCTGTCCTATGAAGAGTAGCTAACATAGAAGGTCTCTTTGGTCGTGATCATTCCAGGTGAGGACATGGAATCAAGTATTTTTACACGTTGGGACAGAGACTGATGAAGAAAACTGTTTTAATTTCAAAATCCAAGTGGTATAAAAGCAGTTCCCAAGGGACACTAGTGGTCTATGAGTTACTTATTGAAATTGATGCAGGTGATCAGCTGAAGGGATAGAATAGCAGGGAATTCAGAGCAGAGACCCATGAGAATCATTCTAGACAATATTTATAAAGCAATGGGCACCAAAACACAGAGCCTCATATCTCAAAAATCAAACAACTGGTAGATAGGTGTATTTATACAAATTTCAATAACAAATACTGTTTGCATCATTTGCATTAGGAGGAGTTATAACCTAAAACAGCAAGTACCTAGGAAAAAATGGGTCATTGAAGTCAGACAGTGGATTTATAAAATTCTGTGGTATAAATTTGTGAAATCCTGGGTTAGACACACAAAAGATTCACGGTGAAAACTCAGTACCCCGAGAACAAGTGTTGGACCACAGATTTCTGGACCTATGTGCATGATTTAACTTCCAGACTTCCTCCATTGTTTAGAAAAGTTTATTTCCAGCCGGCACCACAGCTCAAGAGGCTAATCCTCCGCTTGTGGCACCGGCACACCAGGTTCTAGTCCTGGTCGGGGCGCCGGATTCTGCCCCGGTTGCCCCTCTTCCAGACCAGCTCTCTGCTGTGGCCCGGGAGTGCAGTGGAGGATGGCCCAAGTCCTTGGGCCCTGCACCCCATGGGAGACCAGGAGAAGCACCTGGCTCCTGGCTTTGGATCAGCACGGTGCGCAGGCCGCAGCGGCCATCAGGGGGTGAACCAACGGAAAAGGAAGACCTTTCTCTCTGTTTCTCTCTGTCACTGTCCACTTTGCCTGTCAAAAAAAAAAAAAAAAAAGTTTATTTCCACACTTATTTCCACCTTGTTCCTCTCTATATTAACTTAAATACCTGCTGTGGGCCAAGTCTGTGTTAGGAGAAGAATGGATTCAGGAGTAACTATAGAAGTCAGACCAAGAAAATGAGGGAAGAGCAGGCAGCTTGTTTAAAAGACATTTTAACACAAAGAATGGACCTGCCATCTAACATACTTGTTGTTTCCACTCATATATATCACTCCCATCAAGTCTTCCAAAAAGATCCAATTCTTCCTGAATTCTCTCAATATTTCAGGGCTCACTGAAGATGCCAATAGGAGATGACTCTCTGATGGGACTGGCACCTTGGACTACAAGCAGCCACCTCGTAATGTTTTACACAGCCTTCCAGGGATGGAGGAGGAAGATTGGATGCTCTCCGATACACAAAGCGAGCACCACAGCATCTGATTGTATTCTGGACCCTTTCCATGACGGAAGAGACCATCATGAAATCCTTCATTCTGCTCTGTAGTAAGTCTACTGGAAAAGTTAACTAAGTTACAGCTTTTTATACTGGTTTTTGCCCATGAACTAAAGACAATACTGTTAAGAATAACTGTTGGCCCCAGTCCAAATTGCAGACAAGTGAGAACGCAGGAAAGCAAAAATGTATATACTTTCTATATGTTACCTGAACAGCTAATGTCACAGCCCAACATCTTTCTAGCCTTTATTTTGTATTTTATTGAGCATAGATACATGTAAAATAATAATGATAACTGTATCTCTACTGAGGATTTACCAAGAACTGTGTTTAAGATTTTTGCATATACTATATTTTGGCCGGCGCCGCGGCTCACTAGGCTAATCCTCCGCCTAGCGGCGCCGGCACACCGGGTTCTAGTCCCGGTTGGGGCGCCGGATTCTGTCCCGGTTGCCCCTCTTCCAGGCCAGCCCTCTGCTGTGGCCAGGGAGTGCAGTGGAGGATGCCCCAGGTGCTTGGGCCCTGCACCCCATGGGAGACCAGGAAAAGCACCTGGCTCCTGGCTCCTGCCATCGGATCAGCGGCGGTGCGCCAGCCGCAGCGCGCCGGCTGCGGCGGCCATTGGAGGGTGAACCAACGGCAAAGGAAGACCTTTCTCTCTGTCTCTCTCTCTCACTGTCCACTCTGCCTGTCAAAAAAAAAAAAAAAAAAGATTTTTGCATATACTATATTTAATATAGCACATAATAAATATAATATTCATATAATATAATAAAAATTTAATAAATATAATTTTATATCATATGATAAATATAATTATGATATTTAATATATCATATACTAAATATAATTAATTTAATTAAAACAATAATATAAATGTACAGAATGTTATTTAATATATATGTAATATCCTATTTAAGTCTTTCAATATCCTCACTTTTAAATTTAAAAATACTGTTTTTTGAAATCTCCATGTTACAAATGAAAACAAGAAGGCTCATAGAGATTATGGCTGCTCTACAGTGTCACACAGGAAATCATGGAGCCCTTACTCATATTTTTTAAAGATATATTTTATTTGAAAGGAAAAATTACAGGGAGAGAGGGAAAGACAGAAAGAGGTTTTCCATTCTCTGGTTCTCTCTCCAAATGGTCACAACAGCTGGGTCTGGGCTAGGCTAAAACCCAGAGCCTGGAACAACATATGAGTTTCCCATGTGGGCATCAGGGGCCCAAGCACTTGGGCCATCTTCTCTCACCTTCCCAGCCACATCAGCAGGGAGCTGGATCAGAAGAGGAGCAGCTGGGACTCGAATCAGCACCCATATGGGATGCCAGTGTCATAGGCAACAACTAAACCCACAACATCACAACATTGACCCCAAGCCTTTATACTACACTAGAAGCAGAAAACTACACCCAAATGACTCAAGCCAGTGGCCAGAAGTAAGAACTGCAAGGCAATTCTCCTGTCTACACCTACAATCACCTCTCCCACCTAACACTGGGCCTCCAGCTTTCTTTCCCCATCCCTGCTTCATTTAAATACACCATTCAAATATTTGCCTTTGTATTTAAGGTGATCACTCTCTATTCCCTTATATGAGTACCTGCTGGTTGCACTTTTCTCCCTGCCTCGCTCCACATTTTTGCCTCTTATCATCCTGAAACTAAAAACTGACCTTGAAAATCACTGTGCCCTCCCTGTCTGGGATCAGTGAGTAAGAAATTTTTTATCTTAATTCTATTGTATGTGATGTATTGAGTTTGCAATCTCCATCTGAAGAGTCAGGGCTTTCCCCAGGCTGAGTTTTCCCTGGGATACTGTGATGAATACAAGGTCAGAGTCTCTGCACCAAAGTGAAGTTTAGGCAGTCAGAGAATAGCAATGAGAGTGGCTTCCAGAATAAACACATTTCCCTGGATCACAGGTCAAACAACCAGCAGGTAAATGAAGCCTCCTTTGAAAAGCACACCATCAGTGCTCTTGTTCAGCTCCCCATCAGTTTCACTGGAGCAAGATTGATAACCTTCTGGTACTGGAACTCCAGTTTAGCTTGAGACTCAAACACCTGGCATAAAAAAACCAAAATATAGGACCTTGAGCCTCAGTCCTGGGAGATCTGAGAAAATGAGTATTTTTCACAAGGGTAAAATGTGAAATTTTAGTTGCCAAATAATGACTTGTGGCTGTTACATTAGTAGTAGCTCTGATGTTCATAGTCTTTCTTAATCTCCTCCACTTGAATATGCCAGACCCTCTCTATTCATCCAAACATTATGGAAGTGGTACTATGCCAGTTCTATCCTGTAGTATAAGTAGACCTGGAAGGTTCGGTTCTATATTCCTGGGATCCCTCAGTCATCACTTAAAAACCCATATATCCGGAAGGACAAACTAGAGGATAAGTATCTGTAGAGAGGTGATAGGAAGAGCCCAAAGATCACTGATCACAGATTACCATGAAGACAGGATGGAAATACAGAGAGTGCTCGGCTCTGACAGCATTTTAGCAGTGCCCATCTCCCACTGACTCATCAACTAAATGAAATGCAGTTAAGACCAAGATTTGACCCCAGGCCAAATTACAGACTGGTTAGAAAGTAAAATTATTGTTACTTTCAGCCAATAATTCAGAGATATTGTACACTAATCAATATTAGATTATCAATAAATATTTGTTGACAAAACCAAAGAAATGGTGAGGCTAGGATACCAATCCACAAGACGTTGAAATTCTAGAATGATACACAGACTAATAATGAACTGACAAGCCAGAGTAGGGTGAATTTCATGAGAGGGATGCTATGATTAGTATACGATCTCAATGTGTCTTTTTTTAAAGGCTTGTGTGCTAGAAGCTTGGTGCCCAATGTGGTGGTATCGACAGGTGGCAGGACTTTTAAGAAGTGTAGCTTTGCGGAATACACAGCAGACTCATAGAATGGCAGATGTCCTAAACAACATTCTGGCCTCAGAATCAGCCCTTAGGGCATTCGGATCTGGCTAAAAAGCCCATGAGAGTATTTTAGGCATGGAAAGCCAAGACACTATGGCAATAAATAAATAAACAAACAAACAAACAAACAGACAAACCCTAAATGAAGGATCTCTGCGAGTGAGATCCCAGTGGAAAGAATGGACCATCAAAGAAGGAGATACCTTTCTCTGAAGGAGGAGAGAACCTCCACTTTGACTATGACCTTGTCTAAATAAGATCGGAGTTGGTGAACTCAAGAGGCTCCCATAGCCTTGGCAATTCATGACAAGAGCCTAGGGTGATCACTGACGCCATAAACAAGAGTATTAATTGTTAAATCAACAACAGGAGTCACTGTGCACTTTCTCCCCATGTAGGATCTCTGTCCTTAATGTGTTGTACTATGTGAATCAATGGTATAACTAGTACTCAAACAGTACTTTACACTTTGTGTTTCTGTATGGGTACAAACTGTTGAAATTTTTACTAAATTGATCTTCTGTATATAAAGATAATTGAAAATGAATCTTGATGCAAATGGAATGGGAAAGGGAGTGGGAGATGGGAGGGTTGCGGGTGGGAGGGAAGTTATGGGTGGGAAAAGCCACTCTAATCTAAAACCTATACCTTGGAAATTTATATTTATTAAATCAAAGTTAATAAAAAGAAGTGTAGCTTTGTAGAAGGTAATTCGGTCATAGGAATGCTGCACCAGGAAGGGATTAATGGTGGTTTTATGGAGTAATTTAGTTCTTGTGAAAGTGGGTCATTATAAATTGAGGACACCCCCAATCATTTTGCATATTCTGACAGGGCCAGTTCTGTTTCTATTTCTTCCCTCTGATGAATGCATCTGGGAACCCCTTGTCAAGAATTCAGTGCCATGCTGTTTGAGTTCTCCAGCCACCAGAATCATGAGACAAAGAAACCTCTTTGTTTACAAAGTATTCAACCTCAGCTATTTTGCTATAGAACACAAATGGACTAATAGAAGGCATTTACATGGCACAGTTGAAACACTAATGGGAATGCTAGCCTAGATAGCCTAGATTATTAGGTCAAGAAGCCTTCCAATTTAAATATTAAAACAACAAAGGAAATCAATCCTGTTGACATCATGGTCTTGGACTTCCAGAACTGTGAGAAATTATATTTCTGCTGTGTTACTTTACTTTGTAACTTGTGGTGCTTTGTTAAGCAATTCTAGCAAGGTAATATGCTCACCCAGCTAAGCATTTGTAACTTGCAGGAACTGTGAAAGATGATAAGACTGTTGCTGGTTAAAAAACAATAAGTAAGTAAATTTTCATCAATGTCTCAGAAAAAGAAAAATAACTGAATGAGGGGGTCGGCACTGTGGCACAGGTTAATCCTCCTCCTGCTGTGCTGGCATCCCATATAGGTGCTGGTTCTAGTCCTGGCAGCTCCTCTTCTGATCCAGTGCTCTGCTTTGGCCTGGGAAAGCAGTGGAAGATGACCCAAGTGCTTGGGTCCTTGCACCCACGTGGGAGACCCGGAGGAAGCTCTTGGCTTCTGGCTTCGGATCAGCACAACTCTGGCCTTTGCCGTCGTGTGGAGTGAAGGTGTGAATCAGCATATCGAAGACCTTTCTCTCTGTCTCTTCCTCTCATTGTCTGTAACTCTACCTCTCAAATAAATAAACAGAATCTTTTAAAAAGATAACAATGAAATATTAAAGGAAATAGGAGACTGCAAGGGTAAAAGGGAAAAGAAAGATTATGAGCCTTTCTCTGTATACCCAGCACGTCAAGTCCAGGCATCTCTATGTAAGTGAAGAATGAAGAAATGAATGTGTGTGTAGATTTCAAAGCCATCATTGTAGGGCAGAGTTTAAAACTCATAAGGTAGATGTGTAAAGGACAGAAAGTAAGAGTGCCTCCTCTTGAACAGGTTTGGCTCCATGTCTCAACCATGTAAGATCTTCAGCCAGTTCAGGACTTGTTCATCCAGAGGCAGAAGAGAATCCCCTCCTAAATAAGGCAGATGTTAACAGGATCCAGACTGTAGTGATTCTCTGTACGTGCACTTTAAAATGCTGCTCTGTCCTTGTTTGTGAGGCTAGATTCCCTCTGGAGGGAACCTTGGGTTTATCACTGCTGACTTTCAGGAGCACATTTTCTAAAAAGAAATTGATTCTGGTTCATGGATTCAAAACACGGGTTATTGAGACTAGGACAATTTGAGTATTATCCGCTATTTTACAGTTTTATCATTTGTTCAATAGCTACAAATTTAAACTTTTTTATCTCAAGAGTGAGATTAAAAAAAAGAAATGTTCTATTCCTTAATAAACAACTCATCCATTCCAAAAATAATGGAACACAATAAATACCTACTATGGTGTACCAACCGATAGAACCTGTTGAGAAAGTGTTTAGTCTTTGTTGAATGAATAGAATCACAATAAATGTTATTATGCTAAAAGACGAGGAGTTACAAAGCATCCACTGATGTGTGCGAATTAAAAATGAGAGTTCTATGCCAGCCGTACTGCAGCAGGCTGCTCTGTACAGACAGGAAGGTCACTGAAGGAAGGAAGAGGTCAACAATACAGACACTGGAATGAGCGGTGGTGGGTGCTGATTTTCCTAACAACAGTGGACTCAAAAGAAAATTAAGGCCTGAGAAAAATATCACTGCAGTCTTAGAAGGGTCCCTTTTAAAATCTATGAATGAGACGATCAAAGTATGCATTCTCCCTGCAAACAGCTTATTCCCATGAAGAAGAGAAGTTATCCCCCGTATCTCCTTCAAAAGCTCACTATGGAAATTGAGCCTCTCCTCCTCACTGGGGAGGACCGATGCATTGCTTCCAAATAACCAAACCCATTCTAATGGAGCATTTCCCACCAAGGGAGAAACACCAGAAGTGGGAATCAGTGTTTTCCACACCAACATTGCCTGCCTTGCTATTTTGTTGTTGCTTGTCTTTTCTTGTGATGCTACTGCATCTTAGACTAAGGAGAGCAGTTACACTCTTTAGGAGGGAAAACAACTGCCTGTCTAAACTACAGACCTCTCCATGCCTGTATAAAGCACTCCCTGATACCAACTTCTGCACTGTTGTGAAACAGAGAGGACAAGGCCCCCAAGGATCAAAGCCCAGGAATAACAGAAAGAATCAATCCCCAAAGTCCAACTATACTCAAGACTACATGCTGGGGGGCTGGCGCTGTGGGTAAAGCTGCCACCTGCAGTGCCGGCATCCCTTATGGCCTCCAGTTTGAGTTCCAGCTGCTCCACTTCCAATCCAGCTCTCTGCTATGGCCTGGGAAAGCAGTAGAAGATGGCCCAAGTCCTTGGGCCTCTGCACCCATGTGAGAGACCCAGAAGAAGCTCCTGGTTCCTGGCTTCAGGTTAGCACAGCTCCAGCCATCACGGCCCATTAGGGAGTGAACCAGCAGATAGAAGACCTCTCTCTTTTTTTGCCTCTCCTTATCTCTGGATGTAACTCTGACTTTCAAATAAATAAATAAATCTTAAAAAAAATACTACATGTTGACTTCCACTTCGGATTACCCGCTGTCTTAGGCTGAGTTTTGCTGCAGCAGGACTTCTGCTGAGGATTCAAGTGGGCGTGCTTCATTTGGAAGCTTGCTCCAGATAATCTGATCTTGGAGGAGCGGAAGAAGGAGATTCAGGGGAAGAAGCCAAGCAAAGACACATTTTCAAATGGAGTCTAAGACAGCCTGACCCTGGGTTGAAGATCTAGCTGTTCAATATAAATAGATGTAAGTTTCAACAACCTAAGCTTAGACTTTCATTTAACATCACAACTTTTAAAAAACATAATCTTACATTATGTATGTGCAATAAGTTCTAAGTACAGTTTTGCTCCACAGGTTTCTTAATTAAGTAAGAACATTGTCTTTACAATAAGATTGTGCCATACTGTATATGTTTACATTATTATTGCAGAAACAATAATTTTAATGTTTTTCAAACAATCTTAAGCTTACAGAAAGTTTTAAGTACAGTGAGAGACTTGTCTAGAATCATTTGAGGTTAACTCATGGACCTAGTGCTCCAAAGCAATGTCAGGGTACACTTCCTAAAAAAGACCATTTCTCTACACACATATAATGCAAACATCAAAACTGAGAAGTAGTCCCCAGATTACTTCAAATTTCATTTCTCACACAATAATGTCCCTTATAGGAAAAGGTAATCATTTAGGATCATGTCTTACTATTATCTATCACTTTTCGTTAGCCTCTTTCACTCTGGGACAACCCTCAGGTTTTCCTTGACTTTCAATATTTTGACATTTTCAAAGAGAACAAGTCAGCTATTTATAGGATGTCCCTCGTTAGTGTCTCTTAAATTGATCTGATTTTTTCCAAATTCATGGCCAAACGTACCCTTCCCCTGGTTAAAAGTCTTTCATATTTTATCTTTCTCACAAATATTTAAGAGCAAGTTAAAACTCAAATCAGCGTTCAAGGCACGCCACAATCCTGCCTTGTTTTCCTCCCACAATGTTTCTATAAACATCCCATGAAATAACTTCCAATACTTGCCCACCTCCATTCTCTGCCCCTCCATTCTTCTCCACCAGGAGGGCTGTGTCACTGAGCTCCTGCGCCATCTAGCTTCCAAGTGGGTCCAGCCAATGGGTGTTCTAACAGATCAGAATGGGTGAGAAGAGCAACTTCAGGGGCTTTAACTCCCCTCTGCAAAATCTCCCGCTCACTCTTTTCCTCCACCTCTATGTACTGCTTCTCTGAAAGTAACCATCTCTATTAGACTTTCTCATCCTAAGAGCTGATCATCACTCCCTCGTCTCACAATTTGTGGATAAAAATGATTGTTTCAATGTTATGAACACAAAGCTCTCTCTTACCCTATGGTTTCCTTATATACTTTTATAAATTCTACCTATTGGGAAAAATATTCACAAATTTTCCTCATTTCTGTGTGACATCTTTGTATTCTTTTGGAACTTTGGCTAACCAACACACATACACCACTAGCATAATACTAAATTACAATCATGTTATCCTTTGCCTTGTTGTTTTATGCCTGTGTGCCTTGCATTGCTCTTTTGTTTGCCATTAACCTGCTCTTCTTCAAGTCTTGATCAAAACAACCTCCTTTTCTGTGAATCCATCCCTGAGACTTTTTAAAATCCAGATACCTGTACACTCACCCTGAATACTCTACTGTGTTTTCTGTAAGGTTGGGAACTGTGACTAATTTCTCTTTGTGTTTTCAGCACTTTGTACCAGCAGACATGCAATACATTTATTTTTCACATAAATGAATTTGATGTATGAGGCAGTAAAGGAGGAAGAGTGCTTTTCTTTTCTTTTCTTTTTTTTTTTTTTCTGGTTAGACGGAAAAAGTATCTTCTAGCCAACAGTGCAATGAGTTGTATAACTGTACAAATGCAAAACAGGGGATTAGAGAGAGAAAGAAGTAACAGCAAGGGCACAGCAGGAGCTGCTGCTCTTCCTACAGCATACAAGGTAACAAAGAGTTAGGTTAAGAAATCACTACCTAATTCTTAGAAGAGAATCCAGAACTCCAAGGAAAACACATCAACAGCCTCACAAGGCTACCACTGTGAACCTGTGGACAATGATGCTTACAGATAAAATACCTCTCTCTAGCTAAGCCTAGAGACAGAGTCAACTACCATTAGACACAGAAATACAAAAAGAAAATCAATATAAATTAATTACTTTTGGTATGAGATCGGCATTTATGTTGTGGAGACAGCAGTATTTCTGATGAAGCATTTTTAGGGCAATCAAGACTTTGAGTTTTCCAAGTAGAGTAATCTTAAAAAATCGCGTATGATGGGAATTGGATCCAGATACCCTTACAAAACAGTGACTGAATATTCTAGGTGAATATCTCTTAACCTAAACAACTACTATCTGTCATTTATATTTTCCCAGATTACATCTTTCTAGAATATGTGTCTCATCTCAAAAAAAAAAAAAAGACAATATATAGTTATAGTACACCATTAATCATTCTGTGATCTGATTTTGGTTTTAAAGTCTGTTTTATCATTTTCATACCCCACACTGGATCCAAATGTCAACAATCTTTAACAAATTTTCTTAATACATTGTCATCTAAAAGGAAAGGAATATGCCTATCAAATAAATAAAATGAATGAAAGCTTAAAAAAACTTTATAGAATGGTATAACTCATGATGAACCAGTGTTCTCAAACTTTAATTGAAACAACATTCATTAAATCAATACTAATAATATTGGATGCTTATGAATCTCATTGATATGATAAAATAGGGAGAATAATAATATTAGATTCATGATCTGCATTTTATGTAAATTTACACATAGCTTTGATAGGCATTTGAATTCTAGAAAGGCCTCTTCAACATGAGGTTTTGGTGCAGTACTAGCAAAGCATGATATGAATCAGCCATTGTGTCTAGGTCTCCTTTCCAACTATAAAGGTGGAATGGCCATATCAGTCATATCCACAAATCTCTGTGCAGTGATATTTGTGTTGCAGGAGCTGAGGAGAAAGGTAGGACATGATATAGTTGGCTTGACATCCTAGAAGATTCATTTTCAGCTCCTTAAAAATAAATCTAAGACATTGCAGTAAAAGTGCCTTTTTTCAAAGCACATCATTAACAGCCTAAGTTATAGTAAAAGAAAAAATGGTATAAATAAACATACTTTATAAATTTTAAACCCTAAGGACAACATAGAGTAGTAAAAAGGGAAAGTAGAATTAAATCTGAGGAGGAAGAAGCTTAAGTCTGAAAAGATTATGCATTGAGGAGCAGTGTTTGGCCTAGCAGTTCAGATGTTACTTGAGACATCTGTATTGTAGAGTGGAGTGCTTGGGTTTTGGTTCTGGCCCCACTCCTGACTCCAACTTCCTGCTAATGCAAACCATGAAAGACAGTAATGATGGCTCAGGTAGCTGGATTCCTGCCACCCTCCTGGAAATCTGGATCAAGTTCCTGGCTCTCAGCCTCGGCCCTAACCCTAATTGTTGTATGCATTTGATGAGTGAAACAGTGGATAGAAGCTCTGTCTGTCTGCCTCTCCCTCTCCCTGTCTCTCTGTCTTTCAAGATCAACAATTTTGTAAGAGCAACAATTACTCTACATAGTCTTTTCACTTCATAGGAAGTATAACAATGTTTCTGATCCCTTCACTATTCATTAATTGCTAATATTATTAGTTTATTTCAAACTTACCCCCAAAATGAAAAATATAAAATAGAACAATGAGCAAAAACATTAGACTGTTATGAAGCCAAAAACATTTAAGAGAGACATAATAAGAGCTGAATTATGGGATCATTACTGCTGTGCATAAAATTTAGCTCTGGACATCCTAGAAATATGGACTGATGCATCAGATAATGTGATAAGTAGTATAAAATACATATATACGGTAAATATTGTTCTTCTTTCCAAAGATCTTTCAAACAGTGAGAAAAATATTTAAAGATATAGTACAATTAATTATATGGTAAAAGGAGGGGCAGAGTCTAGAAAGGGAAAAGGATACATCTTCCCAGAATCTTGAAGGAAAGATCATTGCTAAAGCCAGGGTCACATCTTTAAGATGGTAAGTTTGAATGGTGATAATGCATTTTCAGGAGGCTTTTACCTTCTTTTTAAAAAGTTTTATTTATTTATTTAGAATGCCCAGCATCAGAGAGAGGGAGAGAGTGAGAAGGAGTGAGAGAGACACCTTCCATCCTCTTCTGGTCCACTCCCCAAATGATCAGAGCAGCCAGCTAGGGCTGAGCCAGACTGAAACCAAGAGGCAGAAATTCCATGCAGGTCTCTCATGTGAGTGGAAGTGGCCCAAGTACTTTAGCCATCATATGATACCTCCCTAGGTTCATTACTAGAAAGCTGGGTTAGAAGAAGAGCAGCCAAGACTTGAAATGGTCTCAGAGATGGGATACCAGGGTCAGAGGTAGTGACTTGTCTTCTTTTTTCTTTTTTTAAGATTTATTTATTTATTTGAAAGGCAGAGTTACAGAGAGGCAGAGAGAGAGAGAGAGAGAGAGAGAGAGAGAGAGGTCTTCCATCTGCTGGTTCACTCTCTAAATGGCTGCAAAGGCCGGAGCTCTGCCGATCTGAAGCCAGGAGCCAGGAGCTTCTTCCGGGTCTCCCACATGAGGGCAGGCCCCAAGAACTTGGACCATCTTGTACTGCTTTCCCAGACCATAGCAGAGAGCTGGATCGAAAGTAGAGCAACCAGGTCTTGAACCAGAGCCCATATGGGATGCCGGCAGCTTTACCAGCCACACCACAGTGCAGGCCCCAACTTTTATCTTCTTAATAACCCATAAATGAAGCTTTCTTTTGCAGTTGGATGCGGCTTTATTACTTCAGGGTCAGTAGAAAATTTTTGCCATGGATTGGAAAGAACCCAATAGGACACTGATATTTTATTATACCTATCAATAAAAGTAATCTAGCAATAAATAAAAAATAAAGATAGCTAATTTTTCTCTCAAAATACTGCAATTATTATTCAGTAGTGATCATTCAGATCAGAGATTATTTGGTAAGCCAAGCAATTTCTATTAGTAATTCTGTGTAGACAGTTTTGCTTATTAAATATACATTAGAGGAAATGACTTTTCTCCCTTTAGAGTCTAGACTTAAGACACTGTAGACTGATTCTTTTAAATATATGGAAACTAGTTATGTTTATTTTATGAGTTAGAAAGTCTCATAACTCTCAAAGTCCATAACGAATTTCTATCATTAAAATAACATTTTATAAAATGGAATAAACATACCATCTCTTCTTTACAAACCAACGGCTATTTATCTAGACCAAACAAACATATTTAAACATGCTAAATTACTGAAGTTTTTGTTTGCTTCTTTTTAAAAGATTTATTTATTTACTTGAAAGTCAGAGCTACAGAGAGAGGAGAAGGGGAGTGAAAGAGAGAGAGAGAGAGAGAGAGAGAGAGAGAGAGAGGTCTTCCATCTGCTGGTTCACTCCCAGATGGCCGTAATGGCCAGAGCTGCACCAATCCAAAGCCAGGAGCCAGAAGCTTCTTCTGGGTCTCCCACACGGGTGCAGGGGCCCAAGGACTTGGGCCATCGTCTACTGCTTTCCCAGGCCATGGCATAGAGCTGGATTGGAAATGGAGCAGCCGGGACCTGAACCAGCGCCCATATGGGATGCTGGCTTTACCCACTACGCCACAGCGCCGGCCCTGTACTTCTTTTATTTATTTATTTATTTATTAAAGATTTATTTGTTTGAAAGGCAGAGGCAGAGACAGAGAAAGAAAGAGAGAGAGAGAGAGAGAGAGAGAAAGAGAGGTCTTCCATCTACTGGTTCACTCCCTAGTTGGCCACAATGGCCAGAGATGCACTGATCTGAAGCCAGGATCCAGAAGCTTCTTCTGGGTCTCTCATGGGGATGAAGAGGCCTAAGGACTTGTACCATCTTCTACTGCTTTCCCAGGCCATAGCAGAGAGCTGGATCAGAAGTAAAGCAGCTTGGTCCAGAACCAGCTCACATATGGGATGCCAGCACTGCAGGGGGCGCTTTACCCTCTACGCCACAGAGCTGGACCCAAGTGCAGTTTACAATCTTTGACTGTGCTATGCACAACCCACGCAGTAAAAATAAAAAAAAAAAGACTGGAAAATATTATTTACTCCATTTTTCCCCTACAATTCACTTGCCTTTTAGAATTATTCTTATTGGCAATCATCCAAAATCTATAGCGGTACTATTATGTAGTTACGTAGTTAAGTAGACATTAGCCTATGTGGGTAATAAAGCTTGAAGAAAATGGGATATTTTTTGTCGCTCCCCTACTCACGGAGGAATGACACCGGATGCTGTTTTCTTTCCCCGGTCCTTCCCGGATTTGCTGCCGCTCCCCGCCTCCACGGAGGAGCGCCACCAGCGAGCTCTCTGACCGACTCTCTCGGGGGGCCCCGCATGTTGTCTCTCTCCCCCTTTTATAGTCCTCTCCCACCAATCCGTGCTCCACTGCCCCGTGCTGAGCACGCCGCTTTCCTCCAATCAGAGCTTGGGTCAGGAATCAGCTAATTGACGAAGCAGCTGTGTAAGATTTGTTTACTCCCTCTCAGCGTCATATGGTGGGAGATCAGATGCATATAGTTAGTTTCAGTCCACAGTCTCAGTACTTATTTGTCTCTCAGGCGCCCCGCCATGTTGCGGGAGACGGACCCTGCTCCCCACAATTTTTAAAGAAAATGGAAAGTTATTGAAGCAAATGGAAATTCTTGTGTGATGGAATGAAGAAACAAACTTGAAAACAGACCAGCAATTGCACATCTGAAGTAATCACTTCTGTTCAATAACACTTTTAGGTGGGTTCCACCCTTCTCCCAGGTGCATCTTAGGGACTCCTCCCCATCCTGCACTAAGGTGGCCATTAGGTCCAGTAAAGTCCTGGTAAGAATTTCAGGAATTCCATGCCAAGAAAGCCCTCCATCCAGCAATATCCCAGGAAGAGAGGGAGGCAGAGAAATGGAGGGCCCATACTCATACCTATAAAATTCCAACCTGAACACAGACAGGTACTCAGATCTTCCCTGAGATCAGTTATTTTCTTTTCATTAAACTTTGGTACCTCCAATATCACTACCCCATCTCACATCTGAATTCTTTCTTGGATGAGGACAAAAATTTCTCCTCAGCTGTCTCCAATAACATTATTGTTGTCCCCATAGAACACAGCAGAGTGTAGAGCAATTATCTTAATTATGTAAAGAGATGATATTATTAATGCACCAGGATTCAAACTCCATCAAATTTGATGTATGTTGCACAAAGTGAAGTTGAAAAGAGTGAAAATATGTAGACATTGTACCAGAATTCATTGGATTAAAATTGTTTAAACATATTATTTTCCTAGTTAGGATATTCAATTAAAGATAAAAATTATAATTGGACTAAATGGCCATCAATTTCAGAAAAGAATGTTTACCTATTATGGGACAACATATCCAAGCAAACATTGAAAATTTGTTAGGTATGTGGCAGAGTGACCAAGTTGTCACTTAGGATGGCTATATCCCATATCAATAAATACCTAGTTTGAGTTCTGGTTACTCTGCTTCCAATCCAGCTTCCTGCTAATGAACATTCTGGAAGGCAACAAATGATGTTTCAAGTATTTTGTTGCTTGACACCCATGTGGGAGACCTGAATGGAATTCTGGGCTCCTAGCTTAAGCTTGGCCGAGTCCCCAACCGTTTTGAGCACCTGGGGAGTGAAACAATAACTGGAAATCCATCTCTCTCTCTCTCTCTCTCTCTCTCTCTCTCTCTCTTCCTCTTCCTCTTCCTCTTTCTCTTTCCTTCTCAATCTGTGGGTGTTTATGTTTTGAAAATAAGGTAAATTTTCAAAAATAAGTCTATATGGAAAGTCTGTAGGCACTGAAATGGAAGATGATCATAAAATATTAAGTTAAAAATGTTACAAAACAAAACTTGGAGAAAAACCTTGTGTTAATAAAGCAACAAAAAAATGAGCATGTGCATATGTGTTTTCCTAGATAATGAAAACATTTTAGAGGGTACACAACAAACAATGATATTTTTACTCCCAGAGGATGAAATTAAGTGGTCAGAAACCTTCACTTCTGATTATGTAGCTATCAACATAATTTGAATTTTTGCAAAATAATTATTTGTGATTAAACAATGTAAATTTTATTTAATTTTTATTTATTTATTTATTCTCACTTACTTGAAAGGCATAGAGAAACAGAGAGCTCACATCTGCTGATTCACTCCCCAAATGCCTGCAACAGCTGGGATTGGACCAGGCTAGTGCCAGCAGTTTGGCACTTCATGCAGGTCTCCCACATAGGTGAATGGATCAACCATGAGACATCACCAACTGCCTCCCAGTGTGCAGACTAGCAAGAAGCTGGAGTAGAAAGTAGAGCCAAGACTTGAGCCCAGGCATTTCAAAAGGGAGTGTGGTCTTCAGCAACCTCTAAATCTCTGCTCTACGTGACCACGTCAGAAATTTTAAATAGAGATAAAATTTATTGAGCATACAAATAATAATCTATTTTATTTATTTATTTTTTATTTTTTGCCAGGCAGAGTTAGACAGTGAGAGAGAGACAGAAAGAAAGGTCTTCCCTCCGTTGGTTCACTCCCCTAATGGCCACTAAGCCCGGCACTGCACCTATCCAAAGCCAGGAGCCAGCTGGGTACTTTCTCCCGGTCTCCCATGCTGGTGCAGGGACCCAAGCACTTGGGCCATCCTCCACTGCCCTCCCGGGCCACAGCAGAGAGCTGAACTGGAAAAGGAGCAACCAGGACAGAATTCAACGCCCTGACCAGGACTAGAACCCGGTGTGCTGGTGCCGCAGGCAGAGGATTAGCCAAGTGAGCCACGGCGCTGGCCATAATCTTCTATTTTTATGTATTGATGATTTTTATGGAAAAATTGTGGACATTTAGATATAGTTATCAACTAAATTATAATTGCCTTCTTCTGTTATCCCTATTAAGACGTGTCCAGTAGACAAAGTGTAATTCCTTCCAGTTCTGTTTCTTTTTTTATCTAAGTAGAATTTTCTGCTTCATAACAATGGGTAAGCTGACTGCAAAGTAACTGGCCGGGTCTCGCAACTTGAAGGTCTTGTAGATGAGGACACTCAGCAGCAGCATCTGGTACTTTGGCAAAATTACACAATCTCAGGCCACACCCCAGACCCACAGGGTCAGAACCTGTGCTTCAGCAAGATCCCAGGGGTATTTGGGGAGCCATTCGACTGAGGAGCTTGTTCCTGTGAGGGTGGTGATGGGGTATTTGTGTGACCCAAAACAGGATCTCATTTTTACTTCCATCATTTTTCTTATAGGGAGCCTAGAAAGGAGAGGGAACGGAGGACCGTTAGAGAGCAGAAGGGCAAAAGCCTTTGATTCATTTCCATCTTCCCTTTCCAGGGTCGGGGCCTCCAAACAGTCCCTCTATTTGCAACCACCTCCAAACAGGTAAGAACTCAGAGGAGCGCAAGTCTTCAAAGAGTTTATAACTTTAGTTGAAATCAGATACAAGGCAGCACGATCCTCTCTGGTTTCTGACACTTGAATTGAAAGTGGCTGTTAAAAGGTATTGACCCATGAAATGTGTTATTCGTATAAACATTTATTTATTCATATTCAAGTGAAAGGTCAGAAAGTGAAAGGCAAGTGCGATGAAATGTGGGCAGACTGAAATAAATAGTGGGCTATGAAATGAAAAAAAATGCACAGACAAAAACTGTCATTTTCTGAGTACATCCAAAGTCTCAAATGCACTGAAATAAATTTAAAACAAAGATATTTAACAGTACTGATTAGTACCATCAGTTCATTTATTATTTTTCAATTGATTTATGCCAACCTATTTTTTTTAAGATTTATTTATTTACTTGAAAGTCAGAGTTACACAGAAAGAGAAGGAGAGGCAGAGAGAGAGAGAGAGAGAGAGAGAGAGAGAGAGAGAGAGAAATCAATCTGCTGGTTTACTCCCAATTGGCTGTGACAGCCGGAGTTGTGCCAATCCGAAGCCAGAAGCCAGGAGCTTCCTTTGGGTCTCCCATGTGGGTGCAGGGGCCCAAGGACTTGGGCCATCATCTACTGCTTTCCCAGGCCATAGCAGAGAGCTGGATTGGAAGTGGAGCAGCTGGTACTCGAACCAGTGGCCATATGGGATACTGGCACTGCAGGTGGTGGCTTTACCCGCTATGCCACAGCACCTGCCCTGCCAACCTATATTTTTAAAAATGTAGGGGCCAGCACTGTGGTACAGCAGGTTAAAGCCCCAGCCTACAGAGCCAGCATCCCATATGGGCACTAATTCCAGTCCTGGTTGCTTCCCTTATCATCCAGCTCCCTGCTACTGTTTCTGGGAAAGCAGCAGAAGATGGACTAGGTACTTGGACCCCTGAACCCACATGGGAGACCCAGAAGAAGCTCCTGGCCTTCAGATCGGCTCATCTTCGGCTTTTGCAGCCATTTGGGGAGTGAACCATCGGATGGAAGACCTCTCTTTCTCTCTCTCTCCTCCTCTCTATCTGTCTGCCTCTACCTCTCTATATACCTCTGTCACTCTGATAAATAAAAATAAATCTTTAAAAAAATGTAAAATAGTCCTGCCTGTCAAAATAGACATTCAATAAAAACTTTTGCAATAAATGAAGGAATGAATGCCATCTACTTTTGAATATAGAAAATTCTACTTTCTGTAACAGGATTAGATACCCTGAAAACCCTTCCCAACAAATAAAAATGTTCAGTAAAATACAATATATGCCATTTTAAGTTTAAAACTGTACTCTCAAATATTAGGTAAAACTCCCTAGGTCTTCAAGTAAAGAACTTATTGAAAACTAAAGTAATAGTAGCACAAGATTTGACAATCAGCGGCCCACCATGGCCTCTATAACCTAATGTTCTGGGTTTGATGCTTACAGCAGGGAAGGTGAGAAACCCGCACAAAAGGCAGAATTGAAATTGCTCTCTGCACAAAGTCAGGACACTCAAATAACTATATTTTAATGAAAGGATCATATGTGCACCAACACAAGGAGGAAATTATGAAGTTTGTAGTTTCTGGAAGGAAAAATCATTCTCTCAAGAAAATTTATAATCATGGCCAACAGTCACATGCTTTCAGGGATCAATTTTCAGCACCTATGTTTTCTGAGACAATAGAAAGCAGAATAAATTGTTCTTTAGTTGACTATACACCTGGAGTTTCTGGACCGAACAGAATGAAATTCTCTCCTGATAAATTCTCTCTCAAAGCAGGATACACAAAATTGCCAAGAACGGTTTTCTAGTGACAGGAGTCAGCAGGCAACAAAGCAGAAGTTAGGAGATAATATGGCTATTCAATATCAATGACTAAATGTATTTTAAATGATCAACATAGTATCCCATAAATATGTATAATTTATGTCTGGTAAAAGTATTTTAAATTTTAAAATGTTAATTAAAAATATCAGAGACATTAAAAACAAAACAAGGAAAAAAGATAAGTTACAATAACAAAAGAAAAAAACCTGACTCCAGAAAAGGATCTGAGTCCAATATCTAAAAATTAATAACATGTTTATTGATATAGTAAAGAAAATTCTCACTGTGTGAATTAAATATTGAATTAGCCACAGCCAAGGAGAGAACTTGTGACCTAGAAGAGATTGTTCAGGATACACCTACAAGAAATAAAATGAGAGAAAATATAAAAAGCGGCTTATGATTTTAACATAACCTAACAGAATAAGAGAATACACAAAATAGGGACTCAGAAAATGGTGTACCGACTTAGACGATTTAATATGCTAAGCACCTTGAATTAAAGGAAACTGGAATGACGTAGGGCGTAGGGGCTGCTTTGGAATCCAGGTCCTGCCTCCCTCCCCTTGTTTCTCCCCACCAGGAATACTGTGAGACATTTCTCTGAAGTTCCTTAAGGACCTAAAGTTTGGATCCACCAAAAAGAATATAATTACCTTCATTGCCCTTCCTAAAATTTCATTAGCCAGAGAAGACTAAATGCCTAAGTGGGAACGAAGGTTGAGGAATGTCATAATACCTAAATGACACAAAATAATAATTTAATTTGGTGTGTGTGTGTGTGTGTGTATATATATATATGACAGTTGTAACTAATCTACTGAACAATTGAGATGCAAAATGATGAGTATTAAACCTATAAAGGTCTTTATTTTGTTCTAAATAAGACTAAAAATGCTTATTGCCTTCCAGCTTCTTAAATCTTAAATTATTTAAATACAGTCTGTAATATTAAAATATTAAGGTAAATCAATTAAATAACAGAAGGAGAATGTACCACAGCCAAAATAGGAAAAAGGAAAAATAAAGAATCATACAAAAGATGCAAGGAAAGAGAGAAAGAAAAGCGTGTATACAAAAAAATTAGAAAACACTCAACATAATGGGTAAATCAACCCTTCTGTTATGGAGATAAGAAATATTGAAGATATAAATTTTGACAAAGAACTGTGTCCAATCAGCCACTACTCCCATCAACTATGTATCTCAAACAGGGTTGGAGACAAGAAGCTTAACCAACATTTTCTTGATTCCTATCTCAGTGTTTTTCAGCTGTAAGCAATATTGGCTGATTCTCAATAATTTAAAGAAAATTACATTTTATTAGAATAATATGGTTCAGCTTCCAAATTAAAAACATAAGAGATACAAATCCCTCTTTGTATCTGTTTTATCAGAAAAGACAGAAACCAAAGTGAGAACAAATGACTTACTTCATCAGGGCCATACAAGCAGAACAAATGAGTGCCAATGATTCTCCATTCTTGTTTCACTTTTCTCAAGCTGCAAATTACCAGTCTGATTGGCCCAGAAGGAAGGATAATTTGATTAATAGATGCACCAAGAGAACTTACAATTCAGGAAAGCAGGAGGAGTGGGCAGAATTCCCCAGATGAAAATCAAATTGCCCATTTAAAGGAAGGAAAATAAATGTAAAGCTGGCCATCTGACAAAAGTTGCAGAGAGAATTTGACTGTATTTGCTAGATCCTAATCTAAGCTTGGCAACAATTATTCTATGATGTTTGACTCAAAGGGTACATGTCTTAAATAGCTATTAAATTATCTCTTATGTACCATGATCACAAATCTAATGACAGCTGACATAAGACAATTCAAGGAACAAGTAAGCAATATTGGAGTATGATGATCAACGGGCACCCACTCTCGGATTCAAGAATAAAATAAGAAATGCAGAAGGTGAAATCAAGCCAGACAGACCCTGACAGCTAAAGAAAACACAGTGTCTCAGCTCCAACTTATTATTGCCATGCAGTTGCAGGACAACTGGAGTCAGATAATTCTCAAGAAAATAAAAAATCAGGAATATATACAAAATTTTCAGATTTTTACAAGTGGACATTAAAGTACTGTAGCAATCCACACCAAGCAAATCAACCTACTTACAGGCTATCAGTGAGCTGTGGTTCATGGCTTACTCTATCTGTGCAAGTTAACAGAGTCTGCATTCCATTCTTCTTCCCATCTTTTGTGATAAACATTTTACTTTTATGTTGGTTATAAACCTTATGGTCTATTGCTACTATGTTTGCTTTAGAGAGTCAATTGCCCTTTAGAGAGCTTAAAAATAGAAAGTGATGTTTTCTTTGTATACTTATTTTAATATTTCTGGATCTCCTCATTTCTTTCTTTTTAAAGATACTATGTTTAAAGCAGTTTAAAGTTTACAACAAAGTTCAGCAGAAAATGCCGAGAATTCTCACATACCCACAACCCCACACACATACAGCCTTCTCCATTACCCACCTTCCTCAATAGAGAGCTGCTTCCATTACAATCAACGAACCCAAATCACCCAAATCTAGTCCTCAGTAAGGTTCACTCTGGGTGTTGCACAGTCTATGGGTTTGGATAAATGTATAATGAAGTACATCCTCCACTATAGTTTCATACACAGTAATTTCAATGCCCTAAAATTCCCCTTTGAATTACCTTTGCTCCTCATGTCCTCATAGCACTGGCAACCATGAATCCTTTACTCTCTCCATAGTGCCAGTTTCTCCCTAGTGTTAATTACTTGGAATCATACCGTTTGTAGCTTTTCCAAATTGTCTCTTTACTTAGTCATATGCATTTCAAATTCTTCCATGATTTTCATATCTCGGTACCTCATTTCTTTTTCCCACTTGTCTGGAGGTACAGCAGCTTGTTCAGTTGCCTACGAAAGGTCATTTTAGTTGCTTTCAAGTTTTGGCACCTATGAATAACACTGCTTATAAACATCTGTATAAAGGCTTTCCTGTGAACATCAGTTTTCAAAGATCCTCAATGCAGGGTCAGAGGGTAAAAATGTATTTTATTTTTCTACAAGTACCCAAATGGTCTTCCAAATGGCACAGTGGCTTACGATTTAGCATTCCCACCAGCAGTGAATGACAGTTGGCTGTTGCTGCATATTGTCACCAGAATTTGGTGTAGCCACTGTGTGGGATCTGGGCCATTCCACTAGTATGTCCTGATACCTCCTTTTAATTTACAATTCTATAATGACATTCAGTGCTAAGCATATTCTGATTCTCCATCTGGATCTGGATCTTTTGTCCCTTAATAACATTTAAAAATTCTTCATATATTTTAGATATGAGTCCTTTATCAGATAGGTTTTTGCAAATATGTTCTCCTATTCTGTACCTTTTTTTTTGTATTTTTTTTTTGACAGGCAGAGTTAGACAGTGAGAGAGAGAGACAGAGAGAAAGGTCTTCCTTTTTCCATTGGTTTACCCCCCAAGTGGCCGCTACAGCCGGCACGTTGCAGCCAGCACATTGCGCCGATCCGAAGCCAGGAGCCAGGTGCTTCCACCTGGTCTCCCATGCGGGTGCAGGACCCAAGGACCTGGACCTTCCTCCACTGCACTCCTGGGCCACAGCAGAGAGCTGGCCTGGAAGAGGAGCCACCGGGGCATAATCCAGCACCCCGACCAGGACTAGAACCCGGTGTGCCGGCCCAGCAGGCAGAGGATTAGCCTAGTGAGCTGCGGTGCTGGCACTCTGCACCTTTTCTCATTCTCTTGATCCTCAAATTTGTTGAAGATTTATCTTCTTATCTGCTGGTCAAAATAGTCAGCTATCTAATCATCACTTCAAAATTTAGCATTCTTATCAATTACCAATTATTAGATATTGTAACATTTTCTTATATTGTCAAAATGTTTACCGTGACTTTTATTATTATATTTATTATTATAGTACCCAAAATAATTTTTTAAAATAATGACAGTTAATCAGGCTTAGTAGTGTTGGCATGCCGTAAGCAATAATTAAAAATATCCTTGAGGCAGGCATTTGGAACAGTGTTTAAGAAGGTAGTTGAGGAGCTGGCGCTGTGACACAGTGGGTTAAAGCTCCAGACTGCAGCGCCAGCATCCCGTATGGGCACCAGTTCGAGTCCTGGCGGCCACTTCTGATCCAGCTCTCCACTCTAACCTGGGAAAGCAGTAGAAGATGGCCCACATCCTTGGGCCCCTGCACCCGCGTGGGAGACTCCAAAGAAGCTCCTGGCTGCTAGCTTCAGATCAGCTCAGCTCTGGCCGTTGCAGCCATTTGGGTGTGAATCAGTGGATGGAAGACCTCTCTCTCTCTCTCTCTCTCTCTCTCTCTCCTCTCTCTCTGTAACCCTGTCTTTCAAATAAATCAAAAAAAAAGAAAGAAAAAGAAATAAACAAAAAAGAAGAAGAAGAAGGTAGTTGAGCTATCTGCATCTGGTATTGGGTTCAAATCCTGGCTCTGCTTCTGATTCTAGTTTCCTGTTTCCTGCTATGCACACCATGGGAGGCAGCAAGTCATGGCTCTAATAATGAAGCGCTGCCACCTGCAGGGGATACTCCGACTGCGTTCCAGGCTCCTGGTTTCAGGGGCATTTGGGGAGTGAAGCGGCAAGTGCAAGATCTCCATCTGCCGGTCACATACTCTCTCTATCTCTTTTAAAGAAAATAACATTTTAATAATTGTTTTTTTTTTAAGTATTTCATTTGTAATTTTCAATGGATGCAAAGTCAATAGCATACCTGGGCGGGGCAAAATGAAAGGCCAAAGAATAAGCATTTAGAGCTTTACAGATCCATTCATTTCACTTGACCCAAAACCAAAAAACAAAAATCTATTAATAGCATTTAAAGTATCTTAAAAAAATTGGAACTGGTTGTCACTGTTAAATTGGGAGTTTCAGTAGTTGTTTGGAAATCCATATGGTACTGTTTATTCCACTCCAGTAGATCAATAGGAATTTCAAGCTTCATTACCATTTGTACTGATACAAATAGGCATGGAAAGACCCCTGTGCTGACACTGATGACACAGGACCCTTGGTGAAAGTTTCTACTAGTTCATCCTGATTATTTTAACCTTGTATCATTTATTAGAGTTTTGCCTTTCCTATAACATAGGCAAAGTAGGCCCAGTATGCTTTCATTTTATATTAAAAATGCTGCAAAATTCCCCTTTATGTAAACCGGTAGGAGGGGCTCTGATCTTACCTAGTTCTCTGGAAAAAAAAAGAAGTGACCCACTATAGGCATAAGAAAAAAGATTGATTTAATTGTCTCAAGGAAACAAAGCAAATCAAAGACAAGCATGACATAGCAGATTCAAAGAAGGTGAGTGAGGGGCCTTAGATCTAAAGTAAACAAAAGTTAACAGATGGTGGAAGTGAAGGGGAGACATAGAACCTAGCAGTTAAAAAACCCGTGTCCCAGAACAGGGTGCCTGGGTTCAATGTCTGGCTTCAGTTTGGAATGAATTCTCAAGTATATGCCCATGCCCTTACCCAAAATGTGTTATTCAAATTTGTTCCATTCTTGCTCACTTTGTAAATTTGTTAAAGATAATGTGGAGAAGATAAAACAAAGGAAAAAATTTAAGAACATCCTTATTTAAATGTTTTCACTAGTAAACTGTCACCAACTATTAGCATATCTTTGTAGATAAAAATCGTGTTCATCATGTTCGAGTATATATCATAAATTAGAAGCTAATTATAATTTTTCACCTCTTTTTTTAATCTTTGGTTCTTTTATTCCTGGCTAACTTTGGTTCACCTTATTCAGAAATGGCATAGTATCAATTTTCAAACCTGTATGCAATAGTGGAACTTTAATGAGAAAATGGAATTTTAAGAAAGGGAAAATAAGTTTAACTCAATCTATTTGCCTTCAAAGCAAATGAAAATGGAATCATACTTGAAATAGCAAAAAAATGAATACACAGAAACAGGAACTCATCATAGAATTGCTTCACAAAGAAATATTAGAGCAAGGAGCAACTCAATTTCATGTGGTGCAATCTGAATGTGCTGTATGTAATTAAAATTAATGTAATTGAAACCATCTCTGCACCATGGTTCAGTTAGGTCATTTAAATGTTGCATTAGAAAAATCTAAAATCATTTTAAAGCAAAACAGAAGAGACAGTTATTTCTTTCCATTTAATTCAGGTGCAATCTAAGATCCTAACAAGGAAAAAGTGTGTGATCCATTTACTCTCTGCTTTGAGATGCTTTTGCTCCAAAGGTAACTTCAATGTTAATTATGGAGAAACGTTCTTAACTCTCATCCCTACTCACCAAAGACTTCTTTAGATACCTTGATACTTGTCATTTCAATATGATCTGCACTGTTCCTTTGTAGTATTTCCTAGAATAAGTTATTTTGTGTCAGTATTTAAGATATGTTATTCTGCCTCATGAGATTATAGCATCTGTGACACCAGGAACAATATACTGTGATTTTCATATTTCTAATGCCAAAAAAAATTTGGTATAATGAATGATAATGAAGGTTAAGACAATACTAGAAATAGATTTGTATGATAAATGGATTAAATGGATAAGAGATAGATGAACAAGAGGGATGAGAGAGGAAATACATATATATATACATAAACATAAAATTACAAAATTTTAGAATTACCATTCATTTCATATCAATTAATGCTCCTGTAAAAGCAAGTTTGAGACAAGGACTTACTTGCCTATAGTTCATTTGAGAGAAAATACAAATGAGACGTAAATCAAGGGACACAGGAGAGCAAGGTCAATGAAATGCCCATTAATGAATGAGCTGATTGCTTTGGGAAGCCTGTACTCAATCCCAGAGGGACACTCTGAGAAGTCTGTCTCTGACTCAGAACCATCTCATCACAACATGGAAACTGGAACATTCATCTACCAACTTCAATCTACTTCCCATTGGTTGAGGTTGGGAGTGGTGTGACAGTGAATTTTAGGTGTCAGCTTAATCATTTTAAGGAAGACTTAGATATCTGGTAAATACTTCTCTTATATCTGGTAAATTCTTCATTCTGGGTACATCTTATAGTGTGACTCCATAAAAGATTGACATGTGAAAGGGTGGACTAGGTGAGGAATATCTGTTTTTGGTCTGAGCTGGTATCATCTGATCAACTGGAGAGCTGGACAGAACAAAACAAACAAACAAACAAAAAAAAAAAACAGAGGAAAGATGAGTTTTCTCTTTGTCTCTTTGATCTGGGACACCTTTCTCCTTTTCTTGAATGTAAGAACTTCAGATTCTCAAGCCTTTGGACTCTAGTACTTGCACAAGTCTGCATTGATGTATCCCTCTCCTCCTCCTACCACTCCAAACCTGTTCTTAAACCTTAGCCTTCGACTGGGAGTGAAATCCTAAGCTTCCCTGGTTCTGAGACGTCCCAACTCAGACCGTTCTACTTTAACAGCTTCTCTGGTTCTCCTGCTCGAAGATGGTCAACTATGCCCCTCCTCAGCTTCTATAATCATGTGAGCCAATTCTAAGAATCTCTGATCATCCAAGTGTAACTCTCTATACATGTGAATATTATTGGTTTTGTCTCTCTGCAGAACCCTGATACAGAAAAAATGTTGATTTCCACCCTATCCCTTGTTGCTTGGAAACAAAATGCATGTGGTGGGGAATGTTATCTTATTGAAAGTCAGGTGATACTTCCCATTGGGTCTGGATTTATGAATGAACTCAAGTAGTCTGAGAATAAGATATTCGGCCACTAACATCTGCTATAGTGATAGGGTGAGAAATACAGTGTTGGAAAATTCTTATATTTGTAGAATATGATGAAGGTAGTACTATTAGTTCTCATTGAAGAAGTAGAGTAATATGACTGAATGCCAAGATTGGCTCTTGTGGCTCTCTTAATCAAAGAATTTTAGGCATCTGTTTTCTTTGTAAACCAAGTCTACAAGCTTGTGTCAAAAAAGAATTCAAGAAAGAATTCTTTGCAATTGACCGTGAACATTGGCTAATTTCATTAATAACTACTTACCTGAAAGACTTGCATGGGAATTCCAGTTTGAGCTGCAATGCTACTCAACCAAATGCTGAGAAATATCTAAGAAAGTCTAGAGAACTTGAAGAGTTCAACAATCTAGGATTTATTTGTACAAATAGTTCACTATCCTTCTGGGGTAGAACTCAGCCAGAAGAAAAGTTTCCAGGTATATGATCATATTATATATGTTATACAGTCAAATATATGTTCATAATATTGTCTGTTATCACAGTACCATAGATGCTATCCTGAGTCTTAGGAAAAAGATTTTATAATAAAGGAGGGAGTGAGATGAACCTGTAAAGTGGATGTTGACTGCATACTGACAGAAAAGGGAAGAAAGGCTACTTTAGATCCTTTGGATCCCATTGCTTCAGATAGTGACCACTTTGGCTGGGACAAAAGTCAGCATGTGTCAGTTTGTAGTAGCATCATAGCTGGATTAGCACATGTAACACATAGTTTATATTTAGAATATTGCAATAGCTCTTGTGACATTTTTTAAAAGATTTATCTATGTATTTATTCTGTTAGGTGTCAGATATGGGAGATAAATAAGACTAGTGATTGCAAAACATTTTGTGCAGCAGAAATCTTGCTTCTAGTAAAAGCTTTTGTGTTTGTCTAATATATATATAAATATTTTATATATATATATATATATATATATATATATAAACAGAACTGCTATAGTTAACCTGGGTGTAAGAGAAGAGGGAAGGCAGAGTGGGCAGAATCTCACGGCCCCATCCCTATATCTGTCCTTCCCAGCAACTATTAAAACACCTGGAGGAACCCTTGTGGCTCTTTGAGCATAGTTTAAAAATCACTGACCTAGATTATAATGACATATTATGCTCTTACCGTGTTTCAGAGCTCACAGGATGATTTAAAGCGTACTATCTGTGTCTCTCCTGCTTCAGCACTCAGATTCTATTTAAGCATATCAGTTGAAAGCACTTGATAACGATGCCTTCCATCAAGATTATTTTATTTATGTGAAAGGCAGAGTGACAGACCATGGGAAAGACTAGAGGTAGAGATTTTACATCCACTGGTTCATTCCATAAATTGCAGTAGAAGCTGGGTCTGGTCCAGGCCAAAGCCAGGAGCCAGGAACTCCATTCTGGTCTCCCACATGGGTGTCAGGGGCCCAAGTACTGGGGCTATCTTCCACTACCTTCCCAGGCACATTAGCAGGGAGCTGAATTGGAGGCAGAGCCTGGCACTGGGAACATTAGAAATTGGCTTAAACTGCTCCTCTTCCAATCCAGCTCTCTGCTCTGGCCTGGGAAAGCAGTGGAAGATGGCCTAAGTGCTTGGGCCCCTGCACCCACGTGGGAGACCCGGAAGAAGCTCCTGGCTCAGATTGGCACAGCTCCGGCCATTGTGGCCATTTGGGGAGTGAACCAATGGAAGGAAGACCTTTCTCTCTGTCTCTCCCTCTGTCTGTAACTCTACCTCTCAAATAAATAAATAAAATCTTCAAAAAAAGGTGAAGAAAATAAAAATGCTCTCTAAATTATACTGTACTGAAAAAAATTCAAAATTAAATTATGTTTTGTTTTCCTCATTATACCTAATGGAATTAGATTTAAGATTGTCCTTAACATCATTTCCAGGGACTGGAGTTATGGTGCAAGCTGGATTCACAACTCTCTGAAAATCAAGCAATACCTTCTGTTTCTCTTACCATATTCTAGTTCTCCTTTCTATTCAAAATATCTGCCCATGAATCAGCCTCTTCAGTTAAACCATGTGACTGTAAAGTCAGGTCATATCTCAAATCCATCAGCTTTCGCTTGCTGACTACCAGGAAGTCTGCATTTCCCCTTTGCTGCTTGCTTTCTAATTTCTAAACTCCCTGTCTATTCCTCATTCTAGCATGTTTCACAGCTTATGGAGGAGCAATGAGCGCATGTCAGAGTGTGCCTGAAAACGAATGCATGGCTTGTATGAGTGTGTAGGAATGCGTTTATGACTGTGCATGTGATTCTTACTAGACAGTGAAATTAGACAGTGAAATTTCCTTAACAAAATTATGTCTATCTTTGCATCCTTAACAGTACTTAAAGCTATGCCTTGGGCAAAGTGGACAATCAATAAATGCTTATTGAATTGAGGCTTTTTTTTTTTTTTCCTGAATTAAAGAGGAAAAGCCTCTAGGACTTTAGTATCAGGGGCAAAAATCGATTAGATATTTCCACTAAAAATAGAACTAAACATTAGTACATGTTGTTCTATTTATTATTTCATTAATCACCTTAAGTGATTAATAGGACCAGAATTGTGGCCCAATGTGTTAAGCCACTACCTGCAACTCCAGTATCCCACATGGGTGCCAATTCAAGTCTTGGCTGCTCCACTTCCTATTCAGCTCCCTGCTAATGTGCCTGGGAAAGCACAGGAAGATGGCACAAGTCATGGGGCCCCCACACCAGTGTAGGAGACATGGATGAAGCTCCTGGCTCCTGGCCTAACACTGGCCATTGTGGTCATTTGGGGGTGAACTAGCAGATGGAAGATCTCTCTCTCTCTCTCTCTCTCTCTATATATATATATATATATATATAACCCTCTCTCTCTTCCTCCCTGTAACTCCCTTTCAAATAAAAAAAAGGAAGATTTTTTTAAAAGATTTTATTTATTTGAAAGAGTCACAGAGAGGCAGAAATAGAGAGACACATTTTCCATCCACTGTTTCATTCCCCAAATAACTGCAATGGCTGGAGCTGGACCAATCCGAAGGCAGGAGCCAGGAGCTTCTTCCGAGTGGGTCTCCCACATGGGTACAGGGGCCCAAGCAGCTGGGCCATCATCTGCTGCTTTCCCAGGCACATCAGCAGGGAGGTGGATCAAAAGTGGAGCAGCCCAGACATGGGATGCACTAAAGCACTGGCCCCAGAATGATTTAAAAGATAGGAAAAAATATTACCTCCCTCATGATAAAATTTGTTATTTAGAAAAAAAACTAATAAATTTATTTTCCTTGGCAAGTATTTCCTAAGAAAAGATACAGCACAAATAAAGGATTCCATAAGTATAGAAATTTTTGAAATGCCAGTGAAACAAAGTTGAATGAATCTGTTTGCCAAGGGATCTCAATGTATTTTTAATGCCTTCTGAATATCAGAGACACTGTATAGATAGTTTCCTAAGCATGTTTTTCCACAGAAGCCTTTTCTGCCAGAGAATATTGGCACTGTGATAATGGTTAGTGAAGCTTTGGGGAGACAATCAGCATGACTATTAATCTATTTTAACATCAATATGAATCTATTGTAGAGACTACATCACTTCTGCAAGAGATAGAAAACTTAACTTCCAGCAAATTTAATAGTCTATCCATACTAAAATATCTCTGGAAAATTAAGAATTCAATAAAAATGAATTTACTAATGTAAGCCATGTTATAGTTCCATATTATATTATATTACATTATATCACATTGTAAAATATATATTATATTAGTTCACTAATATAATAGTGAACGATTTGTTGCCATATGCATCAAAATAATTAAATGCTTGATTAAAATAGTATATATGCACTTCTTCAGTTCAAAACACCAGCTAAACAATTTTCATAAATATGTGAGTCTAGGACATGAAATTTTGATTGTGTGAAAGTTAGCACTTAACATCTGAAGGAGTTCTTAAACAATCTTAAGTCATTTAATTTATAAGTACTTAATTTTTACCCATTAAAAACCCTTTCCTTTATACAGACACTAACTCTATTTATAAAAATATGTCTTGGTAAAGCTTGAATAATATTTTTATTTTTGTGAATTAGCTATATCAAAGTCAACCATATGATAAGAATGGATGACATTGAAAAGTAAAAATATAGCTAATAATTGCTAGTCCACCTACTGAATTATATGGAGATTTTTTGATTTGGTAATAATAGTTATTAAAACTTAATTTCCATTGTTTTAGGGTTAGCTGGTAGTCTTATTAATGTGTAATTACTCTAATCAACTTCTAATGTATAAAATACCCAAAGGAGAATTTATATTAATCTATAATTCCTTGAAAGTTTCTGTTTCTTAGCAGCACTAGAGTATTAACTATGATTATTATTTACTATTTCCCAATTTTTTAAAAAGATTTAATTATTTTTAAAGTCTGCATTACAGAGAGAGGATAAGACAGAGACCTTCCATCCACTGGTTCACTCCCCAGATGGTCACAATGGTCAGCTCTGCTCCAGGCTGAAGCCAGGAGCCAGGAACTTCATCCAGGCCTCCCATCTGGGTGGCAAGGGCCCAAACACCTGCGCCATCTCCTACTGCTTTTCCTATGCCATCAGCAGGGAGATGGATTGGAAGTGGAGCAGGCAAGACACAGACCGATACCAATATGAGATGCCAGCATTGCAGGTGGTGGCTTTACCCATTATGCCACCAGCCAGCCCCTCTCAATTTTCCAAAATTAATCTTTAAAAACATACATTGTTTTATTGTTTAGATATTATAAAATCAACAAAATAGTGATTTGAGACTAAAATCAGCCTATTCAACAAAAACTTAAGAAATGAACACTTTTTACCTAACTTCTTAGCCCACTAGCCATGATTATTTCAGTTGAAATCCTGTAGTCATGTTTACAAGTGGAGCATAAGATATGTAATAGAATATGAACCTGTTCTTTTCTTTTTAGCTGGGACATGGACAGGAGACTGAAAAGCAAACAGCAATTATCCAACCTCTACCAAATGTAACATATACCTTCACTAGATGAGGGAAGCCATGTTAATAGATTGGTCAAGACTGGAGAAAAGTTAAAAAGTTACTCTGGTGAGGGTGTAATGACACATCCCATTAAGGTATCCCTTGGCATGCCCATATTCTTGTGGGAATACTGGTTCAAATACCTGCTCCTCCATTTCTGATCCACATTCCTGCTAAGGTACCTGAGAAGGCAATGATGGCAGCCCAACTACTTGGGTCTCTGCTACCCCTGTGGGAAACCCAGACAGAGTTCTAGGTTCCTGGCTTCTGCCTAGCCCATCCTTGATTGTTGCAGGCATTCGTAGAGTAAACCAACAGATTAAAGATCTCTCTCTTGCTCGCTCTCGCTCTCTTTCTCTCTCTCCCTTCCTCCCCCACCCACCCAATTTCTCTGTCACTCTTTCAAGTAAAAAACAATTTTTAGAAAAAAACACTGTAGGATAGGGTGAATGGTGAGGTAAATAAATCAGCAGAAATAACTAACTGCATTTCAGTTTTGAGCCACTTAAGTTTTCTGATTTAAGAAAATAAAATCCCTCCATCTTTCTTAAGCTATTTCAAGTGAAAAATGAATTTATGCTATTTGCCATCTCAAAGTTTTAAATAGCACATTCATAGAATTAGCTTTAGCATAATTATCATTACAACATTCTTTTGCCAATATCTCCCAATCAAAAACCAGAATACATCAGCTGTCATTGAAGAAGTCGGTGTATTACACATTCCAGCAAGAGAGAATGCTCAGCCTGGGGAACTGTGGAGCATTGCTCTAGATGGTGTTAGAACACATTCATTATAGATTTTGGGTTTATGATAAAAGAGAGTCTATAAGTAGCAGGGTATTGCTCTGGGTTTGATCTATAAGGCATACTAATTGTCACATCTGCCTGAAAAACAAAGGATTCTTTTATTCATTTATTCTTCTACCACTGCCCTAATTAATTGGTTAAATATATTTTGGAAGAAACTGGTGTAATTATTACTATAATTATTAGCTATTTTTCTACTCACCTTTGAATGAATTTTTTGCAATCTCTTAAAAGAGTTCTTTCATCAATGGTGTTGAACCATGCTTTCTAAAATAAAATTGAATTTTTGAACTCAGACTTAATAGATGCAATTTGAAATGTAATAGGAAAATTTAAAGTGGAGGGAATAAGATTATATATTTCTGACCCCTTGCATATACTTTACCACATTCCTAGAACCAGTGAAATTAATGCAAGAAATTGCTATCATCTTTAACCTTCTACATTATCAATGAATAGCTGTCAGAAATTTGAGTGTGGTCAGAATCCTTTAAAGCAAAAACTGAAAGATAGTAATTTAATGGGATTCTATTATGTTGGTTGTTAGTTTTCTCTAACAACTGTTAGCACAGATACACCCACTGATCTACCAGTGATCTCAGACTTGCAGGAAAGAAATATCTCTGTGAGCACACTGCACATACAAGTATAAGTCTAAGGTAAATTTTATGACAATACAACAACTTGTGAGCTAGAAGAAATGATGCTCCCATGCTCTTTTTCATGAGCTCTCTTATGTGCCATCACACTTCTTCATGAACCAAAGAAAGTGCGCAGATGCCAACCATATTACGCACCTGCAAGGACAAAGTGCTGAGTCAGCCTCACCCCATGTTAACAAAGATGTACAGTAGGAAACATGAACAATGCTGAAACGAGAAGAACCAAGAGCCGAAGGTAGGAGGATATAAGGAAGAGGATATGAAAATCACTCAGGCCCCCAAAACTCAAGTCTCTCAATTCCCATGTCAGAATCTCAGAGAAGGAGACTCTAATTGTCCCAGCATAAAAGTTCAGGGGTTGCTTTAAAAATTATCAAAAGCTGTTTCCATGGCTATTTGAATGAAGAATCAATCCCCATTAAAAAAAATGAAGAAAAGGGAAAAACTAAAAGAATAACTAAAGAAAACATACTGGGTACCCTTAGAAGATTTCAATCAAGTTATTTCTCCAGGGTACGTTTTCAGGAGTACAGATGTTTGATATACCACGTCTTAGGGAGAACTGGCCACACTACCATTCCTTGTTCGAGCTGTCACTGGCCTGTGACTACAGCTCTGTGACCTGTAGTGAGTCCCACTCACCCAGGCATAACCTGCCCACACCTTTCATCTAACCACCCCTGTATATTCTTTATGTACTGCATTAATGGTTCTCTTTTGAGGATACAGGATGCTAAGGTGCTTTTCTGAACACTTGTAGATGGACCTGGAAGAGAAGGAAATTTAACACTCCACAAAACACATCTCTGTCTAGGGGAAGTTAGGCATCAGTGGAAACATTCTTGCCCTTTCACCCTCCCAAGAGATTTCCCTGAACCACATCCACATGACTTCTCTATAAACAATCCAACCACATCAAATAGATTCACGCACAGCTATCGGTTCAGTAGCACAGCCTCACATCGACTGTCTCTGCAAACCTACCTAACTTTCCTTGTCCCCCACGTCTGCTCCCTAGACGTCCTCTCCCTAATTAAGTGAAAACCGTAAGACTTTACCTAAGGCTTTGATTCATCTGGGGAAATCAGACTAAGCCAAAGAGAGAGGAGGTTCTTTAATTCATTGATCTGCTCATTGAACAAAACACACACACGGAGAACATGAGGAAGCTGATGCTTTCACATGCTTCATATAATGCTTCAAAGCGTTCATGGAGCCCATGCTAAATGTCAGCAACTGTACTTTTCAGTGGGGATACAGTGTGCATAATAAGCACTCGCTGGGTCCTCAAGAAGCTTACAGCCCCTTTGGAGAGACAGAAAGGCCAAGTCGATAAATAATAAGCATAAGTTGTGATAAGCAAGAAGACGGAAATAAGACAGCATTCTGAGGTAGAAAGTAGATTCGACTCAGATAGGATTGGATGCGAGGCGGCAGTGGGTGTGGTTTAGCAGACAGATTTCTTAGTTGGAACCAACAGAAGCTGATTCCAGCTGGTTACCAGAAACTAGTGCCAATAGATGGGATGCCTTACAAAATGATTGGAGGGGATGGAAGATCAGGCTGCGACACAAAGCCTACAGAACAAAAGCCAAAACCACACACAGAAGTGGCTTGAAAATTAGCTACTGTTGTTTCTGCTGATCCACCCTAGAGAAATTGCAACTATCCTCTACAGTCACTGTCAAGGTGACAGTCAAACACTGTGAAATTGCCACAGTTTCCACTGTTGTCACCGAAAGCCAGGCACCTCTGTTGCTTTCAGCGACAGCCAAAAAGAAACACCGCTTAGAACGTTGGGAAAACACATTCGGTTGGTGGGTCCTGCTCACCTATGTGCTGCTAATGCAAGGGATCACGAGATTTTTGAATCAAGTTTCTTAAGCTACTCAAGGGAAATCCATTATGAAAAGGATTCCCATAAATACGGGGTGGAAGCTTAAATGGAGAGGTATCCATTAGAGGACTGCACAAAGCCTTTGGGGAATAAAGGAATTACCATGTAAAAATCACAAGAAGGTTGTATTCCTATCTAGATAGGAACATAACAGGGTGAAGAAATGCTGTACCCAGAATACAAAAGACAAGGGCAAAAACTGAGTTTGGGTAAAATGATAAGGTTGAAAATGTTGACAAGGCTGAGTCATGCAGGACAGGATCTCACCATGTGCTGACTTTTAGTTATCTTCTGTCTAGACAGTCTAGATACTGTCTATGCTGTTTTTAGTAAGGAGAAAATTTGGAGTCTCTAAACCACAACTGTGAACTTGGAAACTCATTTTCTCTGCATTGTAAAGAGTTCAGGCACCCAATAAATATTCATGTGGAATGAATGGGTGACACAAAAAAAGAATTTCCATATAAAGGTTTTGGTCTTAAAATTATTTAATAAGAATTGAACATTTTCATTTGGATGCTAATATTCTGAAAATTGGAAGTATATGACTAATAATCATGTTCTCCAACTATTTATGATATTTTGAAGAATAGAACTAGAAAATATTTTATTGCTGTCTCTAAGTAAACCATAACCATGTGCATATTTTCTTTAAATCACAATATAAATCTCAAATAATTACTTATGTAATGGATAAATGTGTTACAGAGTTTCTGCATGCATTTATTTTTATATCACTAGGGATTAGGTTTTAAACATTTCTTTCAGAAGTTCAACCTTGAACAATATTTAAGGACAAATATTGTGTCACTTTAAAGCATTGAAAGTATTAATGTGTAGTGTGTAAAATATTTCTACAATGTGATATAAGCTATTTTACACAGCATATGTTAATATATCACATCATCTATTCACTATCTAAAATGATTCAGGATAGACATATATAAATCTTTTATATTGGGAGAGAAATATGTGCAGAAATAAATTCATTTTGAGCTATCTGACTACCTGTCACATGTTTTCTGAGTTGTGGACAGAGATTACTTATAATAACAATTAATAGATAGTATTAATGTAGCAATACTACACACCAGAATGGATATATGAGGTACTATATTTACTCCCCACATCATTAAATAGATTATTGTTTCCATCTTTACAGATAAGAAAATGGTGGTTTGCAGAGGCTTACTGACCTTCCAAATAGTGTCAGGCTGAGACCAAAAAGCAATGTCATGGCTATGTGGAACACATGAGGATACCAACCAGGTCCTTGATCAAATAATAAGATGATTTTTGTATCATTCCACAATATCACCAGTTTATGAACATTCCTCAATAAAAATCTCCACTAGTTTGGAAATAAAATAGAAAAATAACTTTAAATAAGTAATTTGTGATTGGTCACAGGAACAAGGACACTGAATCATCCAGATCTGAATCTAGAGCAAGTTGTTTTTCTCTTTTTCCATTTTCTTCACAAGTGATGGGGAAGGAACTACAGGGAGGAAAGGAGATAACTACCACTCAGTTATTTTCCTGGGCAAAAGACAAAAGACACCTCTAAGGTAGAGCTGCTTCCTAACCAGGAAACAAAGCACACCCCTAAGAAGCCCTTCCAGGCACAGGATACCACGCACTCTGACACATTTTCAGATGCCGTACATGGTGACTTGATATGCTTTTATGTGTCATTGATTCAAGTATACGAGGTTACCTCCAAAAGTTATTGGAAATATGGAATTACAAGACAAATTTGTTTTGGTGTAAAATTGCTTCAAATCTAGGAATAGTTTTTTTTCATAATATTAACTTTCCATGAACTTCTTGAAGACCCTGCATATGCAATAGCTTCTCCTTTCCAAAATAATGACAAAAGGCTCAACTCCAAAAGTATAAACCTCACTATGTATAGACCCTTCAAATGGAAGCAGGGACAGTATTCAGAGGAAAGACTGGTAATTAGGAAGCAATAGCATATCCATTGTGACATGAGACATCACATTTGCTCCTCATATCAGACAGTGTGGTTAAGATTTTATTCTAATATCTATATAGAAGAAGAAATATTCAGAAAAAGTGTACATGGAGATAGGGATATGTTAATGGGTGTTGCAAGCCTCATATGAAAGTATATCCAGGCATAACTGCTACCCTCAGGATCTGCCTTTCTCTGGAATATAACCTGCAACCAACTATGGGAAAATGTAGTTATGGGAGGCCCCAGAAAGTGTCTCTTGCATTCACAAATATGTTTTCTCTGCAGCTGTTAAAATAGTAATTTTTTTTTGTAACTCTTAGCTCCCTAAAACCACAAAGGTGTGGTGTTCCAGTGAGCAATACTTGCGGCAATCTTTTCATCAGTTAGTAACTTTTTGAAAATTTCTCAAAGCTTCACTGTGCAAATTGAGAAGAAAGCCTCTGGATTCATTTCTGAATTAAGATCTACCTTTCTTAATAGCTTCTAGCTCTAGTTCAATATCTAAATATACTGGTTTCCTCATACTAATGTTTGTGTTATATTTCTTAGAGTGATGGTAAAAGGCAAAATCCACACTTTTTTTTTCTGATGTTACCAGGATAGCTACTCCAACTTGGTCTTAAATTTTGTATGTCTGAAAATCTAATTTAGTTCACCCAAAGGACAGATTAATACCAACAAAATTAACAAATAGTACTTTCTAACTCAGATGCCAACATATTAAATTTTAAAAATATTTATTCTCTAGGGACATAAATATTAATGTATTTAGTGTACTGTGGCTGAAAATTTTTAGTCATTTTGATTTATGATTATGCATTCATCAATGTATTTTCTTAGTAATGAATTTTTAGGAAAGTTAGCTGTTCCTTCTTTATAGATAACAAAGGTAAATCACAAAGTAGTCTTCTTAAATCATTTAAGCCATGTACAGTGGGAAAATGCCAACTTGATTCTTACTCTACAAATGCAAATTTTTCAGATGTTTCCATTAAAATGATGGACTTGACTACAAAAAAAATGATTCTCTTCATTTGTGATCTTCCAGCAATTTTATCACAGAATCAATTTAAATGTTCAGGTACTTGAACTGCTCTCTTGTTGACCAGTATTCAAAATAATTTTTTTTAATTTTTTTTTATATTTAAAGGCATATTTACAGACAGACAGATAGACAAAGAGAGAAAGGTCTTTCATCCATTGACTCACTCCTCAAACAGCCACAACAGCTGAGCTGAGCCGATCCAAGGCCAGGATCCAGGAATATTTCTGGGTCTCTCATGTGAGTACAGGGGCCCAAGCACTTGGGCCATCTTCCACTGCTTTCCCGTACCGTAAGCAGAGAGCTGGATCAGAAGAAGAGCAGCCAGGACATGAACCAGCACCCATTTGGGATGCTGGCACCACAGGCAGAGGCTTAGCCTACCATGCCACAGTGCCAGCCCCAAATTATTATTATTTCTGTGAAATACAGGTCATACTTTGAATAAGAGAGAAAAAAATAAAAAATAAAAAAGGAGACAGTTCTGTTGTTTTTAGATTCCAATTTACCTTTTCCTACTTTCAATAAATAATTTTGTCTTTCATCTCAAAAAGAAATTACAACTGATACCATCTCATATATTTAATGCCAATATTTGTATCTTTAAAAATGTTAAATATCCTAAAAGTAAGTATGATATGATGGCTTATATTCACTTCATAATGTGGCTACTAGTCTCCATCAAAAGATTATTTAAAAGCAAGGGAAAGAATCATCCAAAACAGAAAATATCTCCCACAGCTGTTTTGGATCAGTTTTACATACAATTTTTACAGCTGTTGTTCTTTACTACCTTTTTTTCTCTTTACTACCTTTTCCATGGACATATTTTAAAGTACTTTTTATTCTCTAGTGTTGTGAATGGGGGACATGCATTTGGCAGATGTAGGGTAGCACAACATTTACAACCTGCACAATTACAATAGAGATTTGGCTATAACAGGGATTGAGATATAACTAATGGAAAAAATAAAACAAACATTAAAATATTTCTAAGATAAATGTAAATAATTTATATCCTCAGCTCACAATAAAAATTATTTGTATAAACAGTTCGTTCATCACTTAAATATTATAATCAATGGCAAATCTGAGTCTTTTTCCCATGTACACATCTGAAAATAGTTCAAAAAGAGCTGCAATTATTCCTTTCTCCATTTTATGAAATCTCTGCTATTACCCATTAAGTTGAATATCTTTAAGATGAGAAGCAGCGTATTGCCTACACAGAGAATTTTAACTGTGTCTTACAGGAAGATTGGTATGCCATTAACTGAACAAATTTTCTCATAAGTTACTTCTGAAATGTAAAGGATCAACTGTTTTGTGTAGGAAATTGGAGACTTCATATTGACAATTTAATTTAGTCTTCTTGAGTCCACATACTAGTGTGTCAGGATAGGATTTGGGCTTGTGGCATATAAAGAAAGTTGGAGCTTCCTGTGTTTTTTTTTTTTTTTTTCCATTTCTCTACAAAGGAATCATGTCTCAAATTAGGTCAGAAAATAACATTATATTAAGAAATTATCGACAAAGAATCACAAGTGTCATCTTTTTACTTGAGATGATAGTTTAGTTTAATAATAACTTTCCTTTTTAACTCTCTTCTGGCCCATATATTTGTGGATATTAATTGATTTGCATGTGTGTGGCTGTAACATCTATGTCTGTTTTATCCTGAAGCTCTGTGACCTTATTTTGCTCCTACTCCAGATGAAACATTTTTCAGCCATTTTTACTAATCTACCCAGGTCCAAGTGCTTAACTGCATGAAAAGTCCCAGAGAGGAGATAAAAAAAAAAACCAGAGGCTTCCTAATGCTTGCTACCTCAAATATTTAACCTGTTTAAATGCTACAAAGGCTGGGACAATGGTGGGTCAAGTATTATTCCCGAAGCTCTACAACTTGCATCTCTAGGTTTAGAGAGTTGGGTCTTTAATGGAGTCCATTAGTTCTACTATGCAATATTTTGCAACTAAATCTCAGAGATGTCACTTCAGGAAAAAATAGATCCTACAGTGTGGGCAGGGTTATTGTGGACATCTATTATAAGAAAATTATGTTAAAAATCTAGATATATATATATTTGTGGTTGTAGCATCAGACTTTTGAAACAAGCTACCTTTACATTTATTCTAACCATCACCTTTCTCATCATTATTCCCTGAAATGCATTGAATTCCAACTAGTGTTTTATCATGGGCATTCATTATATAAAGTGATCACAAATTTCAGAAGACTTCATTAAGAAGTTAGATTTTCCATATCTAGTTTCCAGTGGACTGATCATTAAGCACATTGCTATTGTTTAGCTCACTGTATAACTAGTATGAGGGTTTAAGTTTAAGCCTCCTTTGGGGAATCAACATAGTAGAAATTCTTTGGTCTTACTGTATGCATAAATGGCTAATTAGAGGAGTGGGACAGAGGAAATACAAGGTAAGTCAAGATAATCTCGTGGTGCCATGAAGTAAGGAAATACTAAAAAAAAAAAAAATGTAGAGGCCAGCACTGTGGCTTAGCAGGTAAAGCTGCCACCTGCAGTGCCAGCATCCCATATGGGTGCCAGTTCAAGTCCTGTCTGCTCCACTTCCAATCCAGCTCTCTGCTATGGCCTGGGGAAGCAGTAGAAGATGGCCCAAGTCCTTGGGCCCTTGCAACCATGTAGGAGGCCCAGAAGAAGCTCCTGGCTCCTGGCTCCTGGCTCCTGGCTTCGGATCAGCGTAGCTCCGGCTGTTGCAGCCAATTGGGAAGTGAACCAGCGGATGGAAGATTCTCTCTCTCTATTTCTCTCTCTCTGCCTCTCCTTCTCTCTCTGTGTAACTCTGACTTTCAAATAAATAAATATATTTTTTTAAAAAAAATAAAAAATTTATAGAGGCATACCCAAAGGACACAGGAATCAACTTGAATGAACTTCAGTGGCCAAATCTGGGACACTCAGAGGAGCAAAATAATAATGATAACAATATATTATAACTCATAGAATAAATTAAACATCCATGTGCTGTATAGACATAAATAATTGAATAAACAAATAAATGGAAACTCTTTCTTCTAACAAAATTCCAAATAATGAATTGAGAACGAATTTGTTGGAAATTAAAACTTCAACCTTTGCAATATCACACTATAACTGTATCAGGTAAGACTCAATAGATGTAAAAAATAATAAGCAAAATGTTGATGAGGCAGAATATTTACATAGTCTGTAGGTATATCCCTCAAAGTATATATTAAAAAGGACCAACACATAAAGAAGCCAAGGCAACACAGCAAGTAATTGAATGTGTGACTGTAGATTGATACCTAAGTCATATAAAGACATAAGTGAGACAGTTGACCAGATTTGAATAAGATATGCAGATTAGTTAATAATGTTGCATCAATGTTACTTTCCTGGTTTTATCATTGTACTGTGGTTATGTAAGATGAGAACATGTGGGAAATCTATTTGAAGAGTATAAAAGAATTCTCTGGGACCTTTTGCAAGACTAAAATTATTTCAAAAATAAAAAAATTTAAAAATGTTAAAAATCATTAAACGAATTTATGGACCGGCACCGCAGGTCACTAGGCTAATCCTCCGCCTGCAGCGCCGGGGTCTACTGCCAGTTGGGGTGCCGGATTCTGTTTGGGTTGCTCCTCTTCCAGTCCTGCTCTCTGCTCTGGCCTGGGAGTGCAGTGGAGGATGGCCCAAGTGCTTGGGTCCCTGCACCCGCATGGGAGACCAGGAGAAAGCAGCTGGCTCCTGGCTTCGGATCGGTGCAGCGTGCTGGCTGTAGCGGCCATTTGGGGGGTAAACCAAAGGAAGGAAGACCTTTCTCTCTCTCTCTCTCTCTCTCTCTCTCTCTCTATTGCTCTCACTGTCTAACTCTGCCTGCCAAAAAAAAAAAAAAAAAAAAAAAGAATTTATGACTCTCAAAACATTTGCATTTTTCTGAAATCTTTTCAGGAACAAATTTATGAAGGCAGCTCTTACTTGACATCAGCATACGCAAGAAACTTGAGCCACCATCATCTACCTTTGTATGTAGATGCCTTTTCCTGATAAAAGCAATCTCTAGTCCATACTATAGCTCAAAGGATCTTTTCATACCTATGTACAATCATGACACTTGCCTTCTATGACTAATTTCTCTCCAGGGTCATGAACCCTGAGTAAGAGGGTCTTCACAATGAGAGCTCTTATACTACAGTGTAGCTTTCTTTTCTTCTTTGGCTCATTAACTCTTCTAACCTTTTGAATTCTAGCTTAAGCCTTTCAATCCTTATTTACTTGGTCAAACGTCCCTCTCACAGATACCATAACACATGATTCTCTCTTTTTATCTTCTTTCAGTTGTAATTTTACATTTCCTATGGCTATTTTTGTGCTAGTATTGCTAGCTCAAAATGCTAATTTTTAGCATTCTTATTGAAGTATAAACTACAAGAGAACTCAATCAACATTATGTCTCCAACATTTAGAGCAAAATATAGCATTCAGTAAATATTTGGTGAATGAATGACAAACATAAGCCACATACAAAAGTATCTATACATGACTCTTCCAAATAATTGGAAGAAACTTTTCTAAAAGTAATAGATGAAATAAAAGTATATTCTTTGTTTTCACAAATAAACATGATTTTAAAATATTCATTTCTTTGACTTATCTTGCTACAAAACCTAAGTTTATATATGAAACACATTCTGGAATTTCATGAAGCAATATTTCTCCTGACATTATTAAGATAGAATATTGGAACATGTACTTAGTTTTTTTATTCTTTTCCAAGAGAATTTTAGTAGGTTACTTCAAGAATAGACATTCTTAAACAGAATAATATAAGAAGAAACAATATCAGAAAATGAAAACAGAAATGTTTCAGCAGAATAATCAACTTACTTGCTGTGATTAGGATCCCTTTTGCCTCAGGGCTTCTAGGCAGCAGAAGCAAAGGGAAAAGTCTTTACCGGAAAGAAGCAATTATACCATTTATTTAGACAGGTCTATATTTTCTTATTCTTGGCAACATTACATTTAGGTTTAATATCAAAGAATGGTAAAGTAGCAATGACCCCAGAGTGCTTATGATTCTTCCTCTAGCATGGTATCTCACAAAGCTAGATTTGAACCCTGTTTTTGTTAACTTATAAACTGCATATTTTTGCAATGGTTAAAAGAGAAGTGACTTTTAACTGAAGGTTTTGTAAGAATTTAATGTGATTATGCATGCACATATTTTGGTTATAGCGATCTGTGTATGTGTCTGTGTATTATCTTCTCTGTATTCATTTCCTATCATGAAACATGTTTCATTTCTACAAAATGTGCTGGTAGATACATGCTTTATGGTAGAGAAAGGGGGTTCTCAGAAGTGATTTTGGAAAACGACTCTTACAGATAAGATTGGCTGTTGTTTTCAACCTTCACATTCAGGATTTAAATTCTCCTGAAGAAGTAGGTCAAAGTGGGGAGCCGCATGTTTAGTTTATTATGCTGTGCTCAAGGCTTCCTTCTATTACTAGAAAAGATAGATGTTTATTGGGTTCCAACTCTCCTGCTACCAGGTATAGGAAAACTTAGAGAAATCTGTTTCTGAAGGCTGTGTTATCTTAGCTAGGGAACTCTTTGTTGGCCTCAAAGTCTTCAATAAAAAGTAGATAAAACTAATGGGTGGTATGTTCCTAAAGTTGTGTTTATGAAATGCATGAAGTTTGTATACTTTAAATAAAAGTTTTCTGGGAAAAAAAGAAAAAAAAAACAGATCAGACCATATCAATCCCACCTCCCAAAAAAGAAAGAAAAGCTAATGGGTATTAAGGAATAGGATGCATTACATGAATGCTATGGACTAAGTTATGTTCTCTATGAATTCATAGGTTGAAGCCCTGTCCCTCAAATTGACTGCATTTTGGAAATAAAAATTTATGGCATAAGGAAGATTAAATGAAGTTATTGGGGGGGGGGATCCTGATCCAATTGGATTAAAGTTCTTACAGGAAAAAACATATGAGAGCTCATATTCACTCTTGTCGCCATATGAGGACACAAAAAGACATTTGTCTACAAGCCAAAAAGCCCTTGCAAGGAGCGTTTAGCTTAGAGTTGGACTTCCTAGTCTCTTCAACTGTGAGATATGATTCCCATCCTTTAGATCGCAGAGCAAGTGGTATTTGGTTTTATGCCAGTCCTTATTGACTAGTATGATGAGGAAGGGAACTTGATTTCATTAGGTCAGTGGAAGCAAGTTCAGTAAAAAAATAAATAAATAAATAAATAAAAAATAAAATAAATGGTATGACATTTCCATGAGAAAATTAATTACTTGAACATGTGTTGTATAAAATATGTCAAATCATTTATTTGGATGTTGTAGATTGCATATTAGTTTTTAACCAGAGGAAATACATGGGAAATAAACATGAAATGCACACTCAAAAAAAAAAATAAATAAATAAATAAAAATGCATGAACGTTAAAATAACAATGAAGAAAACTGTCCTAATAAGATAAAGAACTCACTGTCCAAAATTCATGGTCCAGATTTAACCAGTTAACATGTTCATTATCAAAAAGTCTGACCTCTGCACTACTTACTGTGAATACTTTAAGCACTCTCTAGTTTCATTTCAGGGAATCTGCTTTTGCTATCACTAGATGAAAGTCAGAGAAAGTAAATTCCCCCTCATCTAATTAAAGGTACAGTTAATTTACCCTCCTTTTTACAACACAAATAACAAAGTTCTGATTAATCAGCTCTAGAGTAAAAGTAAACATTCCGCTTCACTTAATTAAAAATTAAATTTCTCTGGAGAGTTGATTACAGCAGCGAGACAGGATATGCCTCTGCTAAATATGTGTTGCTTGCAGGACAGTGTTAGAGAAAAACCTTGGGGACTTGTGCATTAGTATAAACAGGAATATTCTCAGACATTCAATTAGGTATCTCCATATTCTCACTCTCAAAATGGGAATGGGTGCAGGAAGAGAGGCCAGGAGAATGTTCAAGAATTTGGAAATTATTATGGCCTAAGATTACAGCTACAGTCATTCCCTAGGGAACAGACATTTGGACAATCCCCTTTAAAACAGCCAGGTGAGTTCTTTTCTACACATACAGCCACAATGTAAATGTAAGGGAGCTAACAGTCATGCTTTGATAACAGCCTACTTACCAAATATCACAAGACTAGCTTAATATAATACATCTAATTACACAAAACCATTACATCAGTACAGACATTGTATTGTCTATTCCTATGCTATGTGGAACTGTAAACTACTTATTTTTAAGAAGATACAATCTCAGCTAAGCGGAAGCTTAAGGTTTATTTTCTACAGCAGAAAAAAAAAATATAATTGATGCCAACATAGGCAGACAGCATAAAGGAGAAAACAATCTTTATAGGAAATATGTGGAGAGGCTGAAGCTGTATTCCACTGCAGAACTTCAATCCTCTTGGCTGAGGAGAGGCTGGAGCGTTAAGAGGGTCCTGGTGTCAGGTACCACCTTTGTACATCAGGCATGGAATACACATCTAACATGGTCTGATTATTCAAAGGAAAAGAAAAATCCAGATTTTGAGGTAGACTATTATAATGTTTACTTTAATAATGGTAAAACATACCTAGGTAGACAAAGCACCTTTGAGCACTTTATCCAGCCAGTGCTGGATAAAGCCTCCTACACTTGATCTTAGCCAAAAGGTCGAGAAGCGATGAGAAAGCCTCCTTTGCCTCCTGTCATTTATGATCTCTGCTTGAAGGACTAAGACTGAACAGTTTCTTCCTACTTTATACAGGCAGCCTGATGTGGTAAAAAATGGCAATAATCACAACACTCTGGAGACCTTGATTCCTGCACTGGCTTTTTCTTTGATGAGTAAACTGTCTACTAGATTCTAATGTACTACGTGAACCTTAGAGCCTCCATAACACTTGGTGGATTGGACAACATGAGTTAATTCGTACATATCGTCGATAACAACAATAGCATCTCAACAAGTCCGGGAAGAGAATTTAAAGGGCACATCATCCAGTTCCTTATCTAATCTACAAAGTGGGCTAGTTCAGTTATCCAGTGCATGGCGTTTTTATTATAGTGTAAGTCACATGGACTGAATGCATATGTCCCTCAAAATGCACATGTTGAAATCTTAATCATCAAAGTGGTATTACTTGAAGGTGTGGTCTTTGGAAGGTAATCAAGTCATAAGAACAGATTCCTTAGGATAGGGTTAGTGCCCACAGAGGAAGGGATACAAGAGAGCTTGCCTCCCCTCTCTGCTCTTTGCCGTGTGAGGCTACTAATAGGAGACATCCATCTGAAAACCAGAAGAGGACTCTTCCCAGACACCCAGCTATGCTGGCCCTGACTTGGACTTGTCCAACTGCAAGACAATGAGAAATGTTCTCTTCTTTGTTGTTTAACTCACTAATAGTGTGGTATTTTTGTTATAGAAGCTGCACTAACACAGCAGGTTTTGTGGTTATGAAACCTATACAGTCAGAGCTTTTATGTAGGTGGTTCTTGTGTTTGGTCTAATGCTCTGCACCCACTGTTTTAAAATTTTTAATCACACAGAATATGGCAGCTTTGCGTTTTCATACTGACTCCCATATATCATATAGCCACTCCTGAGAGTCATCTATGCTATGTTCTGTTAAATGCTGTTTATTCTATACCTGGCTTCATTCTTTGATTGAGTTTGTATTATTTTTTTGTCTTCTATCAATAGCTGTTTACTAATTCACACCAAAATATTTACTTCTCCAAATTCAATTGTGGACTTATAATATTAATGCCCTACTTAAACATGTGTCAGAATCAAATGAAATATGAAAAATTAAATGTCTACAAATTTCTTGGCAGATAGGAAATGTTAAAGAAGTGTTTTTCTGTCTTCCTTTCCTTTCTTTGAGATTAACAATCTTTTTATGAAATATCAGAAACCATCATTTCCTGAGCTAAATTGTTTGACAGTTAAAAAAAATATTGTGTGGCCGGTGCTGTGGCGTAGCAGGTAAAGCTGTGGCCTACAGTGCTGGCATCCCATATGGGTGCCGGTTCAAGGTCCAGCTGTTCCCCTTCTGGTCCAGCTCTCTGATATGGCCTGGGAAGGCAGTGGAAGATGGCCCTAGTCCTTGGGCATCTGCACCCACATGGGAGACCTGGAGAAAGCCCCTGGCTCCTGGCTTTGGATCGGCCCAGCTCTGGCATTGTGGCCATTTGGGGAGTGAACCAGAGGATGAAAATCCTCTCTCTGTGTCTCTGCCTCTGCTTCTGCCTCTGCCTTTGCCTCTCTGTAACTCTTTCAAATAAATAAATAAATCTTTTTAAAAAAGAAAACATGGCACCTAATTTTTCTATATTTGCCAACATGATGTAAGGTAGCTGAATTTATGAGGAAAAAAAGGAATAAGATATCTAATGACATCAGTTAAGAAGTTTATTTATAACTAGTTAAATAAAAGTTATATTTCTCAACATAATGAACTTCATTAAAATATGCACATAATTAAAATCACAATTTGCCATTTTATTTGAAGTTACTTTTGTTATGGAAAATTACTTAAAAAACAGAAATTCTTTCAACAAATATCAGTATATTCCTTGCCCTGATAAATGAACCTCAGATCTCTCATATCCACTAGAAAACACAGAAAGTTTGCGCTCTAATATTGTTGTGCTATTAGTTTGCTTCTGAAGAGTTGGAGAAATTACCAAGAAGGTAGTTAGATGTCTCAACAAAGTAGAATCCTATAGGCATTTTGGTAAAGGAATTTCTTTTTATAATCAAAGGTGTCATTAACATTTTGTTAGTCAACAACATTTCCTTTCATTTTCGAAGTATTCCTGAATTTGAAAACTTTCACAAATGAAGTTGAAAACTTACTAATGTACCACAAAACACTTATGGCAAGTATTGCTATTCCCCCCCCCCCAAGGAAAGTTTTTATTTAAGGAATACAGACTTCATGTAGAGACCTGGGAAACCTTTGAGTCATCTTTCTGTAATGATCATTTTCTTGTCACTCTAATCTCTTCTGGCTGCTCCACACCACTGAAGACATGACCACCGCCATAGCCTGCAAGGTGATGTCTATCACACCAGGCCATTCTCAACTTACTACAAACTTCTTGAAGAGGTCTTAATGTTAAGTTTACTAAAGTTATGATGATTCTGCATAGCAAATTCCATAATATGAGTATATCAGCAATATAAATATATTAATTTTTTTGATTCTCAAGCTGATAAGTCATCTGGGCATTTGGTCTACCTAAACTGATTTCACTGGTCGCAGCCATTACTCACAGTGAGGAGGTTGCCTGTCTTAACTTGGTTCAGTTGGTGGGTGACTGTATTTCACTCAGATTTCATCACCCTTCTGTAACCAGTAAGTATGCAAAGGTAGGCTTTTTCCATGGTGATAGAAAAAGTGCAATAGAGCAAATAGAAGAAAAAAGGACCTCTTGATTTCTTGGCTTAGAGCTGGCTGTCATCACATCCACCTCATTCCATTGGCCAAAAGGAATCAAATAGCTAAACTTTATTTTTTTTTTTTTGTTTTTTTTTTTTTTAAACTTTTATTTAATTCATATAAATTTCCAAAGTACGACTTATGGATTACAATGGCTTTCCCCCCATACCGTCCCTCCCACCCACAACCCTCCCCTTTCCCACTCCCTCTCCCCTTCCATTCACATCAAGATTCATTTTCGATTATCTTAATATACAGAAGATCAGCTTAGTATACATTAAGTATGGATTTCAACAGTTTGCTCCCACACAGAAACATAAAGTGAAAAATAATAGATGATTTTTTAAAATGATGATGAAATCAGAGCAGACCTATTGTCATGTTTAATCCCAGTGAGAGTCAAGTTGGGAATTGATAATTTCTTTCTTTTTTTTTTTTTTTTTTTTTTTTTTTTTTTTTTTTTTTTTTTACAGAGGATCCGTTTAGTATGCATTAAGTAAGGATTTCAACAGTTTGCACCCCCATAGAAACACAAAGTGAAATATATTGTTTGAGTACTCGTTATAGCATTAAATCTCAATGTACAGCACATTAAGGATAGAGATCCTACATGAGGAGTAAGTGCACAGTGACTCCTGTTGTTGACTTTAGCAATTGACACTCCTGTCTATGGCATCAGTAATCTCCCTATGCTCCAGTCATGAGTTTCCAAGGCTATGGAAGCCCTCTGAGTTCTCTGATTCTTATCTTGTTTAGACAAGCTCATAGTCAAAGTGGAGGTTCTCTCCTCCCTTCAGAGAAAGGTACCTCCTTCTTTGATGGCCTGTTCTTTCCACTGGGATCTCACTCGCAGAGATCTTTTGCCAGAGTGTCTTGGCTTTCCATGCCTGAAATACTCTCATGAGCTTTTCAGCCAGCTCCGAATGCCTTTAGGGCTGATTCTGAGGCCAGAGTGCTATTTAGGACATCTGCCATTCTATGAGTCTGCTGAGTATCTCACTTCCCATGTTGGATCACTCTCCCCTTTATTTACTCCATCGGTTAGCGTTAGCAGGTACTAGACTTGTCTATGTGCTCCCTTTGACTCCCAGTCCCTTCACCATGACCAACTGTGAACTGAAACTGATCACCTGGAACAGTGAGATGGCATTGGTACATGCCACCTCGATGGGATTGAATTGGAATCCCCTGGTATGCTTCCAACTCCACCACTTGGGGCAAGTCAGCCTGAGCATGTCCCAAATTATACATCTCTTCCCTCTCCCATTCCCACCACCATGTTCAACAGGGATCACATTTCAGTTAATTTTCAACACTTAAGAACTTTAAATCAGCAAGCAGAAAATAAAGCCCACAGCATGAAGCCATAGTAAAGACAATAGATGCAAAGAATGGTAAAGAATGAGGACCAACCTGCACCATGGCTCACTAGGCTAACCCTCCACCTGCAGCGCCGGCACACCGGGTTCTAGTCCCGGTCGGGGTACTGGGTTCTGTCCCTGTGGCTCCTCTTCCAGTCCAGCTCTCTGCTGTGGCCCGGGAAGGCAGTGGAGGATGGCCCAAGTGCTTGGGCCCTGCACCCATATGGGAGACCAGGCGGAAGCACCTAGCTCCTGGCTTCAGATCGGCACAGCGCACAGGCTGTGGCAGCCATTTGGGGGGTGAACCAACGGAAAAGGAAGACCTTTCTCTCTGTCTCTCTCTCTAACTCTGCCTGTCAAAAAAAAAAAAAAAAAAAAAGAATGAGGACCAGTAATGTAATCACCATAACATTTGTTTATATGTATGTATCCCTTGCCCTCCCAACCCTCATTACAGAAAAATACCAATTTTTTTCAAACAAAAATAGCATCACTGAAAGATATCAAGTCATAATATTTGTAATGCCTTAGTGATACAGTTTTATGTCCATTTTTTCACAAATAAAGTATAGGAGTTATGAAAATGACTTCAGAGCTCATTAGTCTATACTCACAAGCCATGGCAGCATGTGTGTCATTCTGCTACCTGAAAAACCAATCTTTTCATAAAGCTAGTTGTAATACAATGTGAACTTTTCTTAGAATATGAGCGAACATATTTTTGAATGTAAAGAGTATTCAAATTAATCTCATACTCTTAGAAATATCATTTCCTCTTGCTTTAAATGTTATTAAACAGTAATACGATATATCATTTTGACATCAGTTTCTTCAGGGACTCTATTTAAATTCTTGAACACTTAATTAAAATAATAAAATATATGAACACTTCCATGTTCCATATGATCATGAAGTTAAAATATATTTCTATTCCATTTTCCCTTGATATTATGCATTCTTCAAGCTATAAATTTCAGGACACAATTCTTCCTCAAATATTTCCTATTTTGATATGTGTTCTTAGAACTCTTATTGACCCATTTCTTTACTTACTTCCTTCCATTACATTTGGTCATGTTCTCTAAGTATAAAGGAAACTTTCTGCTAGAATTCAAGGGTAGAGAACATCCAGCTTATAGGCCTTAGAAGGTCTGCTAAATAATCAGGCCTGGTCCTTCCAAGGTTACTGCAAGCAGAATTCAAAACTCAATAAATCTGTAGCAGGAGCATTTTTAAGCTGATAATTTTGTGTGGCCCACAAATGAAGCTATAAATATCCAAATGGCTCTTAACAGAAAAAAGATTTCCCACTCTGAACCTGTAGCTTCTACCATAAATCAGAGGTATGAGCTTTTAAATTTGTTGCAAACTTTAACACAAGTGAAATGTGTTTGTATATGTATAAAACAATTAATAGCAGTAAAATGAACCTTAAGTTGTATCTTTATAACAACTTACAGCAAGTGTAGGATGTTAAAAATGATGTTTGCCTAAGTTCTGCAAAATAAGTACAGAGTAAATATTCTTTGGTTCAGCAATCAGTGTCCTCTTTTGTACAGTCATTATTGTTGAGTGGAGGGAAATGGAAAAGAGATTATGCTGAAGGAATATTGCCACCAGGATATTTTGGAAAAGATTAATTTAAAAATATATTTCTGCAAAAGATTGTTTTGTCATCTTCTTTATCATTCCTTCAAAGTAAAGCAACAGTAATTGTTTACCAGTAGTTGTTTCTACTGAAATTTTACACAAATAGTATTGAATATAAACAAATTATTTCACCTGAATAAACTAGAATAAATGACAAGATTGATTTTTTTGTTACTTATTCCAGAATGCTCTTATAGAACACAGTATTTCACTTCTAGTTTCAATGGTACATGAAATATATCAGTTTCCGGGTTAAGAGTCTATGATGTATATGGATACACATTTGGCATATATATGTACAGATTTATATAATTTTGAATTAGACAATATCTGAAAAATTTATGAGATGAGTCCAGCATAATTCCATTCCTGTGAGATTTCAGGGTGAAAAAAACAAGTCTAAGAGTGATATAATAGATTGAATTATGGATTGGAATTTAGAACACCCATGAGGAAACTATGAATGTATATAAGGTCCAAAGCTAATTTAATTTAATAAAATTCTTTTATTTTCCATCTTTTCCACTTGTTTTTTGTATGAAGTGGTCAATGAGGTAAGCACAGCAATGTGATAAAGTGAAAAAACAGGCATTCTTTCCCAGAGGTTTCAGCCCCATCACTCTACCTCTTCATGATATTTTGGGGAAGATTACACAAGATACATACCAATACCTTGGATAATACGCAACAAACAGTAAATGCTAAATAGCTATCTGTATTTTTAGAGATGAGTTCACTTAGCTTTAACGCTTCTGGTAATAAGAAATCGCTCAAGTCTTAATCTCTTAATCCAAGAATGTAATTTGACTTCATGAGCATTTAACCAGTGATATTGCATTTATGACAGAGTTGTTGAAAAAATGACTCATGATGCAATTGAATACAGAATATTATATCTTACATAGTGAGAAAAAGTTGAAAAAGTATCAATAGAATGAAATCAAATAAGAGTAGAAAAAACACTAGATAGACTTCTACCATGTCATATAAAGAAAATAAGGCATTTCAGAAGTTCCCACCATATGAAGCCAATAAGTTTCTTAGAAATGGTGCCATGAAACTGATTTTAAGGGGATGCCCCATTTGATTGCCTATAAATTGCCTTATTCAAAAAATAACTATAACAACAAATTGTTTCAAAACACACATGTTTACAAATTTAATAGACTTTTCATGTATACAAATTTAACATGCCTTATCCTTGTTGATTTAACTTGTATCTCTTTGATCACTGATGATTTTGAATATTTCTCATAGGTCCAAATATAGATGCATTCCCTTTATGGTAAAGTGTTTATTATAAAATGTTTACTATAAAATGTTTCCCTACTATAATAGACAAATATAATTTTTCCTATTATAAACCATATTGTGAAACCTTTTAATGACCAATTCATAAGGAAATTAACATAGGATTACATCCATTGAAGATCTCTAGGTTATGTGTGAATTGTTTCCACTCATTTTAAAGTTTCCTATCTATTCTGAAGGTCTCAAAAATCACACGTTATAGAACAATTAAAGAGCTTTCAAATCCATAATAGATTAGTGAACTTATGATATTTGGAAGTTTGTTTTTTTTAAAACTTTTATTTAATGAATATAAATTTCCAAAGTACAGCTTATAGATTACAATGGCTTCACCCCCCCATAACGTCCCTCCCACCCGCAACCCTCCCCTTTCCCTCTCCCTCCCCCCTTCCATTCACATCAAGATTCATTTTCAATTCTCTTTATATACAGAAGATCAGTTTAGCATATATTAAGTAAAGATTTCAACAGTTTGCACCCACATAGAAACACAAAGTGAAAAATACTGTTTGAGTACTAGTTATAGCATTAGATCTCAATGTACAGCACACTAAGGACAGAGATCCTACATGAGGAGTAAGTGCACAGTGACTCCTGTTGTTGACTTAACAAATTGACACTCTTGTTTATGGCATCAATAGGCTCTTGTCATGAGTCGCCAAGGCTATGGAAGCCTTTTGAGTTCACTGACTCTGATCATATTTAGACACGGTCATAGTCAAAGTGGAAGTTCTCTCCTCCCTTCAGAGAAAGGTACCTCCTTCTTTGATGACCCGTTCTTTCCATTGGGATCCCACTCGTGGAGATCTTTCATTTAGGTTTTTTTTTTTTTTTTTCCCCAGAGTGTCTTGGCTTTCCATGCCTGAAATACTCTCATGGGCTTTTCAGCCGGATCCACATGCCTTAAGGACTGATTCTGAGGCCAGAGTGCTGTTTAGGACATCTGCCATTCTATGGGTCTGCTGGAAGTTTGTTTTAATTCCCTCAAAATATCGATCAGTGAAGAATAAGTACCCCCTTTCAATGGTGGTGTATCTTATGTTCTAAAATCCTTCTCACTGGGATTCTACTACTGTACAGAGCAGACTGCAGACTTGAGTTGAAGAAGACATGGAACTTCAGTTTTCATTTTCCCTTGAATATAAAATAAAATTTCCACAGTTAAAGTATTTTGCTCCAGTCATGTACCTGAAAGCTCAGCTAAAAAAAAATAAATTTAACACCATCATGTTTTAATTTAGATATGATAAAAATAGAATGCAATATTTCAAAGTTATTAAAGATATTAGTATTGTTTGACACCTTCTTGAAATATATGGTTACTAATAGCCATCTGTGGGTAAGAAAAGAGGAAATTAGGGAAGAAAAATATAGCAAGAATTTGCTATCATGTATTAGATTTTCTGAATCTCTTATGGGGTTAGGTAAAATCTTCCGTGGCTTACACATATTTTAAGATTCTTTACTAGAAGGATAATAATAGGTAACACTTATTAAAGATTTATGTGTCAAGGACCTTTTCTAAATGTATGTGTATTTATTAGTTCAGTTATTCTTCACATAATCCTATCCTCACATTATTCAGAATTGAGTTACTAAGTGGAATCAAACAACTAGTTAGAATAGTTTTGAAAGATGCAGTATGATTCCAGAATCTTTGGTCTTAACTTCCTCATTGTTCCATTTCTAAGCTAATGTGACAAGACTAGTGTCTGCAAATACTAGCTGATAGAATAAAAAAGGGAGAGAATGATCCAACATGGGAAGCAAGATACACAGCAGACCCATAGAATGGCAGATGTCCTAAACAGCACTCTGGCCTCAGAATCAGCCCTTAAGGCACGCAGATCTGGCTGAAAAGCCCATGAGAGTATTTCAGGCATGGAAAGCCAAAACACTCTGGCAAAAAAAAAAGAAAAAAAAAACCTAAATGAAAGATCTCCGCGAGTGAGATCCCAATGGATAGAACGGGTCATCAAAGAAGGAGGTACCTTTCTCTGAAGGGAGGAGAGAACTTCCACTTTGACTATGACCGTGTCTAAATATGATCAGAGTCAGTGAACTCAAAAGGCTTCCATAGCCTTGGCGACTCATGACAAGAGCCTACTGATGCCATAAACAAGAGTGTCAATTTGTTAAGTCAACAACAGGAGTCACTGTGCACTTACTCCTCATGTAGGATCTCTGTCCTTAGTGTGCTGTACATTGAGATCTAATGCTATAACTAGTACTCAAACAGTATTTTTCACTTTGTGTTTCTATGTGGGTGCAAACTGTTGAAATCTTTACTTAATATATGCTAAACTGATCTTCTGTATATAAAGAGAATTGAAAATGAATCTTGATGTGAATGGAAGGGGGGAGGGAGAGGGAAAGGGGAGGGTTGCGGGGGGGAGGGACGTTATGGGGGGGTGAAGCCATTGTAATCCATAAGCTGTACTTTGGAAATTTATATTCATTAAATAAAAGTTAAAAAAAGAGCATGTCTAATAATACTTACTTTTTCTATACTTATTTAGAATATGAAATATTTAAAAGTAGAAATTTAAGAAATCTCTAACAAACTGAAACAATAATAGACTTTGTATTTAATGCTATTTCTACAATGATAAAACTCTTAAGACTGTGACATCTTGGCCGGCACCGCAACTCAATAGACTAATCCTCTGCCTGCACCGCTGGCACACTGGGTTCTAGTCCCGGTAGGGGCGCCGGATTCTGTCCCGGTTGCTCCTCTTCCAGTCCAGCTCTCTGCTGTGGCCCAGGAAGGCAGTGGAGGATGGCCCAAGTGCTTGGGCCCTGCACCCGCATGGGAGACAAGGAGAAGCACCTGTCTCCTGGCTTCGGATCAGCGCGGTGCGCCGGACACAGCAGCCATTGTGGGGTGAACCAACGGAAAAGGAAGACCTTTCTCTCTGTCTCTCTCTCTTTCTCACTGTCCACTCTGCCTGTCGGAAAAAAAAAAAAGACTGTGATTTTTTATAACCCTATCCATGTATAACCCTATCTATGTATAACCCTATCTCTTATCACTTTTCATATCACATTCAGTCTTCTTACAGTAATTTGATTTCTGTCTCTACATTTCTGTTGAAGTTGCTCTCTGAATAGTCATTAATCCTTTTATGCTTTATATTTATTGTTACAGCTGAGTGTTTTGTATTATTTGGAAAACTTCCACACCCCTCTTTTCATGTTTCTTTTCTTGGTTTTGATCCCTGTATTTTTTTTGTTATTCTTTCTGTGCTTTCTTGATTATGTACTCCTCTGCCTATTCCTTCAGCATAAGAATCCTCAATGATTGCACTCTTCTTTGTACTCTAAATGTTATCTTCAAATAAATGTGACAATGCTGAAGATTATAGCAGTGATACATATACTAATATGTTCAAAATCTGCAGGGAAAAATTTACCTCTGCCCTCAATTCAATTAAGCAACTGGTTGTCTGTTCTCAAGAAAACCCCCTGTATTACCTATCCCAGAAGCTGATGTGACAACCCAATAATTCAAGCATAGAATGTATTTGCTACCCACAGGATCTCCATGTCTCACACCTCTGCACCTAACCAATCAACACAACCTACATGTGTGGAATGCTCCCATGATGAGCTAACTGCTCTCATGGAGTACTGACCACCAGTAAGTTCCATTCTCCAAACTGCCTATAGAAAAAGATCATTCTAAAAACAAAAACTGGTCAAGACACTACTCTGTTGAAAAAGTTATTGACTTCCTGTTACCTAAAAGATGAGTTGCCCGAATTTTGCAGGCAAGGTCCTTTGTTACCTAGTGCTTGAATACTTCTCGTTTTACCAACTAAATGTTCCATCACCCAGGATGACAATTCACTTCTCATTATATGCTCAGCCATTACTATGTCTTCCCAAATTTTGTACATTCTGCTCTAGATGGCTTTCAAGTTTGTGTCTATATGGAAAGTGTATGCTAATATTGAAATAGATATTACCTCTTTCTCTGAATGCTATATACTTCTCTTTGGTACTTCTTTTGGGCAGCATGATGTTAACATACCATGCAGACAAACAATTATAGTTACTAGTGTACTGTTCTGTTACTTCAGCTTACTTCATAAGGCAGTGGTATTGTCACAATATATACCACAAAGTGACATTGAAAAAAAAATTTTATGAATCTGATTGATACATCATGATTTCTACAGACTTAGACTCCAATACAATAGTACTGGGGGACTTCAATACTCCACTCTCAGAAATAGACAGATCAACAGGACAGAAGATCAACAAGAAGACAGTAGATTTAAATGACACTATAGCCCAAATGGATTTAACAGATATCTACAGAACTTTCAATCCTACAGCTAAATATTTTACATTCTTCTCAGCAGTACATGGAACCTTCTCTAGGATTGACCACATACTAGGCCATAAAACAAGTCTCAGCACATTCAAAAGAATTAGAATCATACGACACAGCTTCTCTGACCATAGAAGAATTAAGTTGGAAATTAGCAACTCAGGAATCCCTAGAGCATACGCAAACACATGGAGATTGAACAACATGCTCCTGAATGAACAATGGGTCATAGAAGAAATTAAAGAGAAATCAAAAACTTTCTGGAAGTAAACGAAGATAACAACACAACATACCAAAACTTATGGGATTCAGCAAAAGCAGTGTTAAGAGGAAAGTTTATATCAATAGGTACCTACATCAAGAAATTGGAAAGGCACCAAATAAATGAGCTTTCAATTCATCTCAAGGATCTAGAAAAACTGCAGCAAACCAGACCCAAATCTAGTAGGAGAAGAGGAATAATTAAAATCAGAGAAGAAATCAATAGGATTGAATCTAAAAAAAATTACAAAAAATCAATAAAACAAGGAACTGGTTTTTCAAAAAAATAAACAAAATTGACACCCTATTGGCCCAACTAACTAAAAAAAGAAGAGAAAAGACCCAAATCAATAAAATCAGAGATGAAAAAGGAAACGTCACAACAGACACCGCAGAAATAAAAAGAATCATCAGAAATTACTACAAGGACTTGTATGCCAGCAAACAGGAAACCTATCAGAAATGGATAGATTCCTGGACACATGCAACCTACCTAAATTGAACCAGGAAGACATCGAAAACCTAAACAGACCCATAACTGAGACAGAAATTGAAACAGTAATAAAGGCCCTCCCAACAAAGAAAAGCCCAGGACCAGATGGATTCACTGCTGAATTCTACCAGACATTTAAAGAAGAACTAACTCCAATTCTCCTCAAACTATTCAGAACAATCGAAAAAGAAGGAATCCTCCCAAATTCTTTCTATGAAGCCAGCATCACCTTAATCCCTAAGCCAGAGAAAGATGCAGCATTGAAAGAGAATTACAGACCAATATCCCTGATGAACATAGATGCAAAAATCCTCAATAAAATTCTCGCCAATAGAATGCAACAACACATCAGAAAGATCATCCACCCAGACCAAGTGGGATATATCCCTGGTATGCAGGGATGGTTTAATGTGCGCAAAACAATCAATGTGATACACCACATTAACAGACTGCAGAAGAAAAACCATATGATTATCTCAATAGATGCCAAGAAAGCATTCGATAAAATCCAACACCCTTTCATGATGAAAACTCTAAGCAAATTGGGTTTGGAAGGAACATTCCTCAATACAATCAAAGCAATTTATGAAAAACACACGGCCAGCATCCTATTGAATGGGGAAAAGTTGGAAGCATTTCCACTGAGATCGGGCACCAGACAGGGATGCCCTCTCTCACCACTGCTATTAAATATGGTTATGGAAGTTCTAGCCAGAGCTAGTAGGCAAGAAAAAGAAATTAAAGGAATACAAATTGGGAAGGAAGAACCCAAACTATCCCTCTTTACAGACAATATGATTCTTTATTTAGGGGATCCAAAGAGCTCTACTAAGAGATTATTGGAACTCATAGAAGATTTTGGCAAAGTAGCAGGGTATAAAATCAATGCATAAAAATCAACAGCCTTTGTATACACAGGCAATGGCACGGCTGAGAAAGAACTGCTAAAATCAATCCTACTCACAATAGCTACAAAAACAATCAAAAACCTTGGAATAAACTTAACCAAGGACGTTAAAGATCTCTACGATGTGAATTACAAAATCTTAAAGAAAGAAATAGAAGAGAATACCAAAAAATGGAAAAATATTCCATGCTCATAGATTGGAGGAATCAACCTCATCAAAATGTCCATTTTCCCAAAAGCAATTTATAAATTCAATGCAATACCAATCAAGATACCAAAGACATTCTTCACAGATCTAGAAAAAATGATGTTGAAATTCATATGGAGACGCAAGAGACCTCGAATAGCTATAGCAATCTTGTACAACAAAAACAAAGCCGGAGGCATCACAATACCAGATTTCAGGACATGACATACTACAGGGCAGTTGTAATCAAAACAGCATGGTACTGGTACAGAAACAGATGGATAGACCAATGGAACAGAATGGAAACACCAGAAATCAACCCAAACATCTACACCCAACTTATATTTGATCAAGGATCTAAAACCAATTCCTGGAGCAATGACAGTCTATTCAATAAATGGTGCTGGGAAAACTGGATTTCCACATGCAGAAGTATGAAGCAAGACCCCTACCTTTCACCTTACTCAAAAATCCACTCAACATAGATTAAAGATCTAAATCTAGCACCCAACACCATCAAATTATTAGAGAACATTGAAGAAACACTACAAGATATCGGCACTGGCAAAGACTTCTTGGAAAAGACCTCAGAGGCACAGGCAGTCAAAGCCAAAATTAACTATTGGGAATGCATCAAATTGAGAAGTTTCTGTACTGCAAAAGAAACAGTCAGGAAAGTGAAGAGGCAACTGAAAGAATGGGAAAACATATTTGCAAACTATGCAACAGATAAAGGATTAATAACCAGAATCTACGAAGAGATCAAGAAACTCCACAACATCATAACAAACAACCCACTTAAGAGATGGGCCAAGGCCAGCGCCATGGCTCACTAGGCTAATCCTCGGCCTTGCGGCCCCAGCACACCGGTTCTAGTCCCGGTCAGGGTGCCGGATTCTGTTCCAGTTGCCCCTCTTCCAGTCCAGCTCTCTGCTGTGGCCAGGGAGTGCATTGGAGGATGGCCCAAGTACTTGGGCCCTGCACCCCATGGGAGACCAGGATAAGTACCTGGCTCCTGCCATCAATCAGTGCGGTGCACCAGCCACGGTGGCCATTGGAGAGTGAACCAACGGCGAAAGGAAGACCTTTATCTCTGTCTGTCTCTTTCACTGTCCACTCTGCCTGTCAAAAAAATAAATAAAAAAAAGAGAGATGGGCCAAGAACCTCAGTAGACATTTTTCAAAAGAGGAAATCCAAAGGGCCAACAGACACATGAAAAAATGTTCAAGATCACTAGCAATCAGGGAAATGCAAATCAAAACCACAATGAGGTTTCACCTCACCCCGGTTAGAATGGCTCACATACAGAAATCTACCAACAACAGATGCTGGCGTGGATGTGGGGAAAAAGGGACACTAACCCACTGTTGGTGGGAATGCAAATTGGTCAAGCCACTATGGAAGTCAGTCTGGAGATTCCTCAGAAACCTGAAGATAACCCTACCGTTCGACCCAGCCATCCCACTCCTTGGAATTTACCCAAAGGAAATGAAATTGGAAACAAGCTATCTGCACATTAATGTTTATTGCAGCTCAATTCACAATAGCTAAGACCTGGAACCAACCTAAATGCCCATCAATAGTAGACTGGATAAAGAAATTATTGGACATGTACTCTATAGAATACTATACAGCAGTCAAAAACAATGAAACCCGGTCATTTGCAACAAAATGGAGGAATTTGGAAAACATCATGCTGAGTGAATTAAGCCAGTCCCAAAGGGACAAATACCATATGTTCTCCCTGATGGGTGACAACTAACCAACCACAAAAAAGGAAACTTGTTGAAGTGAAATGAACACTATGAGAAACAATGACTTGATCAGCCCTTGTCCTGACTGTTGATGTACAGTTTAATACTTTATCCCTTTTAGTATTTTTTGTTGTTCTAGTTAATAATATTGGTTAAAATCTGTAATCAACACACATTTATTTTTAAGTGTTGAAATTTAACTGAAAAGTGATCCCTGTTAAATATAAGAGTGGGAATAAGAGAGGGAGGAGATGTACAATTTGGGACATGCTCAATCAGTCTTGCCCCGAATGGTGGAGTTAGAAATTTGCCAGGGGATTCCAATACAATCCCATGAAGATTGCATGTACCAATGCCATCTCACTAGTCCCAGTGATCAATTTCTGTTCACAATTGATCATAACGATAGGAATAAGAACCAAAGGGATCACAGAAACAAGAATAGTGTCTGCAAATATTAGCTGATAGAATCAAAAAGGGAGAGAATGATCCAACATGGGAAGTGAGATACACAGCAGACCCATAGAATGGCAGATGTCCTAAACAGCACTCTGGCCTCAGAATCAGCCCTTAAGGCATGCGGATCTGGCTGAAATGCCCATGAGAGTATTTCAGCCATGGAAAGCCAAGACACTCTGGGGGAAAAAAAAAAAAAAGAAAAACAAAACCCTAGATGAAAGTCCTCTGTGAGTGAGATCCCAGTAGAAAGAACGGACCATCAAAGAAGGAGGTACCTTTCTCTGAAGGGAGGAGAGAACTTCCACTTTGATTATGACCCTGTTGGAATTAGATCAAAGTCGGCAAACTCAAAAGGCTTCCATAGCCTTGGCAACTCATGACTAGAGCCTAAGGAGATTACTGACGCCATAAACAAGAGTGTCAAATTGTTAAGATTGTTAAGTCAACACAGGAGTCACTGTGTACTCACTCCTTATGTGGGATCTCTGTCTTTAATGTGTTGTCCAATGCGAAGTAATGCTATAACTAGTACTGAAACAGTATTTTACACTTTATGTTCTGTGTGGGTGCAAACTGATGAAATCTTTACTTAATATATACTAAATAGATCTCTGTGTATAAAGATAATTGAAAATGAATCTTGATGTGAATGGAATGGGAGAGGGAGCGGGAGATGTGAGGGGTGCAGGTGGGAGGGAAGTTGGGGGGAGCCATTGTAATCCATAAACTGTACTTTGGAAAATTATATTTACTAAATAAAAATTAAAAAAATAATTCTACAAATATGAAGCAAAAAAGAATGTTGCTTTTTGGTGATATAAACCAGTAGTAAAATCAGTAAAAATTATTATTGGAGTTAAGAAATAGAATTTATGAACGAAAGCACGGAGTTCATGCCAAGAATACTTAATTATTGAATTGGTTTCTCATGATAAAGTGTACATTTATTCTAATTGAAGAACTCTGTCATTCAGAGGCAAAACTTAATAGTCTTTTGATTTTTTGACATTCCATAGTTATTTTGGTACAGATTATGTAGACCTTGCATGCTGTACTTTCTTATACATGCAGCAAACACATGCTGAACAACTGGTATATTTTATTATACAATGTTTTAAGGTAATTATTAAAGATCTGTAGCTGTCAGGGTAACACTGAACTTCCTCTGTGTACCCAGAAGAGCATAGTGACATTCATCACCACATTGCAAGATGATGTTAGCTTGAATGTATTACGTTTAAAGTTTTAAATTTGCAATGTTTAATTTACCTTTGTTGACTTTAAAAATAGTTTGTACATAATCCTTTATCTTCAACTTGGACAACTAATTGCTTTTGAAAAATTGTACCACTCAATTTCATATTTCACTATGTGGTAAATGCTGATAAGTAACTCTCATTTATCAATGATATTCAGCCAGACATGAATTATGTTTTAAAACACAATACTCTGAGTAATAGCTGTCTTTGGTGTTGTTCAAGTTAGGTCTGGCAAGGAAACTGTATAAAGAATGAAACTAAAACTCAAAAATTAAGATTCAATGAGAATATGAAAATAATATATCTAAGTGTAATGTATGAAGTTGGGGTACATATGGAAATAAGATATTTATGATCTTTACTTAAAAGGTGAACTTCACTGTTTTAAAAACTTAAAGCAAGCTTAATTGTTTGTATTCCTGTTTTACTTCATTATAACATAACACTCTACTCTCCACATTTATTTTTTTAAATACAATCTTTCCCTTGAACAGATTTTTTAACCAGTATAAAACTGATTGATAAATAATGCTTATCCCCACCACCCCCCGAAAAAAAAGCAAAAATATTGTGAAGGTTTTCCAAGTGTTATCCAGTGGCAAATTAAAAGCATTGTTAAACCACACTCAGCCAGTCCACTTTGTTATTTTTAAAGCTTTGCTCATCTCAGAACTGATTCATAACAAAAGCCTTCTCTAACTTCCTAATACTAATTTCTTCAAGATGCATCTCATAATTGGTTGTTACTAGAATGGAGATATAAAAAGTGAACCTTTCCCCAACTTTTCTGCCTAAAATATTTGATGATTTTTCTTTTGTCAATAAAACAAAACTGAAATTCCTTTCATGGCACCCAGAGATCTTCAAGTATATCTCATCTACCTTTCCAGCCTTATCTCTGTCCCCACCTCAATCCCTAATAAACATACTGGGGCTCCTACACACTAAATTTTCTGAGCCTTTCTTCATTATTATATACTGTTTTAAAGATTATTTCTTTAAGCATCACCTAGAGAAAACTCACATTCATCCTTCAAAACCCCTCTCAAATAGTGGTTCCTTAGTGAAGCACTTGACAATATTTCCAGGCATATCATTAATACCTTTGTGTGCTGCCACACCATTTTTTTCAACTCTTAGTGTACTAATCTTCTCATGCTGTTATTAATTACTTGTCTGTTTTCTCTTATCCTTATAGTGTGAGCTCCACAAATACAGAGATCTGTACTTCTAGTGCCAAAGACAGGAGAGACTCAGGAAGGGCTCCTAGAATACACACATGAATAAATGAATACATGACTGGATACACATGCACATGTATAGATATATCTATGCAAAGAAACACATCTAAATGTATATATCATGCAGGCAAAGCATGATAACCAGAAGTATATTAACAAAAGGAAAATTTTCAAAAATGGACAGCCACAAGGTATATTACAATATTTCAAAGTAGTTACCAAATTCCTGCTATAGTTGACTCAACCAGAGAAAGAGAGGGAATAGTTACTGGATAAAAGAACAGAGTCATGTAGGTAGGTGCTTTGACAGCAGCCGGTGCTTTCAGTGGAGACACAGACAGCTGGAGATCACATGGGGAGGAATACTCTGCTTCTATTCCATTATTTCCCTCCAGTCTCTTATAGGCAACCATATTGGAAGACTTCAGCTGGGAGCCTAGCAATCTGATACCCTGTTAATGGAATCCAAAATATTCATACTCCAAAGAAAAGGATGGGACAAATGGAGATAGTCAACAGTGCACATACATAACGTCATGAGTTACACAAAATAATATCTAAGATGGAGCCCACATTACCCTTCCTCCACAGCCAGGTTCTAAATAAATTGACAAATAGCACTTATCCTTCAAAAAAAAAGTTGGAAAAGCTAACTATTCATTTTCTTTCTGGAAAAGGTAAGATTGAGGGATATAACTGCAAATCTGTTTTCTAAGTAAGTTTGCAAATAAATAAAAAAGATGTAGCCGTGTATTCTTCATGCAAATGTAAACCAAGATAGCTCTGGTGGGTAAGCATTATGTGCTATCCAAGGCTAATGGTTCCCTAGGGAAAAGACAGTTTTGAGCAAAAACTTATTTGAGCAAGAAATTATTCTTTCCACATATGCAAAATTAGTTATAGCAAAAGCTTTGATAATACACCTGTGAAAAACACAAACTCACTTGTAACAAGCATCAAGATTGGCTTTCCTCCTAATTCGAGACTCCCAAGTATCAAATGGTGATTAATAAAGTTCCTTAACTTCAGAACAGAGGATGTTTCA